>NC_087517.1:4935820-4953320 GCF_963921805.1 Phalacrocorax carbo
AAGCAGCCCCTTCGCCGTGCAGCGTAGCCAAAAATAAGCACTCATTGCCTTATTAGAGACGAACGCATCGCGTGCCTTATTCAGGCATCAGCGGTTAAAAGCATCCCCTTCTTAGGCCTAGCACGAGCTTCTTCATAAAGAGGACTAATTTTAGCCAAGTGCTGTAATGTGCGAGGGGGTTTTTGTGTGTAAAACATTGGCAGTGGTATCCTGCTTGTATTCCAGCACGAAGCGCTCGCAGATATTGTCCTATACAATAATACTTAACGACCATTGTCTACCCTGATGATTTACATGTGGTTTTCATTTTGGGAAGAAAAAAAAAAGAATAGAAAAGGAAGATTTTTTATTTTTTTTTTTTTTAGCGTTCCTGTGTTCCCCTTCACCTAACAAAAAGCCCCCTCGGCTAAACCATAAAAAAAAGAGAAAAACATCTTTGTGAAGTCGTGCTGTTGTTACAGAAATCCTCCTGAAATGAAGTGATGCTGACCTCATTGCGTTAGGGCTTCACGGGGACCGCCAGCGCCCTAAAACACGGTGTTAGCCCCAACACCTCTCCCGCTCAGTCAACCCAACGTGGGCCCTGCCTGCTTGGAATTGCATCAAAATCTAAAGTGACATTCTCTAGCAGGCACGTTCTCGCTTTAAATCGGTGTTAAAATGTCTTTGCATGAGAACAGGCCCTTCGATGCAATCCCTGCCCCTTCCCTCCATCCCCCCGAATCCGAGCCTGTCGAGGATTACAGCGTGCAACCTCTGCCGACAGCAGATAAATAACTGACGGTATTTTAGCAGAGTTGCTAGGTTCTCCGCAGAGTAATTTGTTTTCTCCTTTCTCACCAAGTCT
Organism: Phalacrocorax carbo; assembly: GCF_963921805.1. Classification (NCBI taxonomy): domain Eukaryota; kingdom Metazoa; phylum Chordata; class Aves; order Suliformes; family Phalacrocoracidae; genus Phalacrocorax; species Phalacrocorax carbo. Next base: position 4,936,668 of record NC_087517.1, read on the forward strand.
TTAATGTTTTGTTATAAACATCTATAGCAAGGCGCTGCTAATAGCGATGACTTATGGCCAAGGATCCGGGTAACAGGCTGCGATGGGTTTCCGAGCTGCTTTCTTGCAAGGGCTATGCCAAGGAATTACTCTTCCCTTTGTGCAAATGGGCTTTGCTGGAAACGGAGGGCAAGATTCTGGTGATGGATGGACCAAGTTCTCACATTTGGTCAGAACTTTCTAGTGTCCCACAGGTTTTCATTGCAAAGTGATAAAACGTCCATTTGGTGAAGGATGAGTATATCAAGGAGATGGCAGTGACCGGTGTGCCACGATCCTTCTCTCCCGCAAAAAACTAGCCCACCAGCGTCTATCCAGGTACATTTTTCCCTCTCGCTGGCCCCCAACGAGGCCGCAGACGCTTGCCAAAGCTATTTTTGCTGTAATTGGAGTACACCAGCGTGTTCCTCAGCTCTTTTCGCATGCCAGCGTGACAGTGGATGTGCGAAGCTGCAAACACGCTGCGCCCCAACCACAGTCTCATCATCCAGGTGACACGTACATAATTTTGTTATAAGATTGGGGCCTCTTTATTTCTCTCTTTCACGGAGAAGACCTACAGTGCTTCTTTTAACTCAAGGCATTCACCCAAGCCTTACGGTTTTTCTTTTTTCCCTGTGTGCGCTGTATCATCTCAGCAGTTAAAGACTTGATAAGAGAAAGTTGTCAGAAATCAATACTTCTTCCCCTAATTGTGTGGGTGTGATAAAAGATCACATGGGGAATCAGCGAGAATTTACACACACATGCAAACAAATAGCTGCTATCAATTCACGTGGAAGATCAGATAAGCCCATTATCTCGTGTCTGTACGTACCAGCGTGTGACAAGAGCGTGGGGAAGGACGTGGGGCAGGAGATACAGGAGCGGGAGGAACGGCGGTGGAAGTCACGATGAGGAAATTCAGAAGAAAAAAAAATCTAGATTGCAAAAATTATCTGAAGATTTCTATCTAAGGGAAAACGGTGTGTACAGAGATAGCACGGTGCCCAGTTGCCTGTTTTTAATGTAGAGTATCACATAGTCAAAGAGCTGAAGAAATGAGTCCATGGAGGAAAGCTGCTTTTGGCATCACTGTTGCTGTACTGCCACGTGGTTGCCCACCGTGAGGACCTGGTCCCCTTCACTTGGGAGCAAATCCTTGGAAAGGGCTTGCCCCAAGTAGTGCAGTCAGTGTTGTGCCTTGGGTGATGGGGCAGCTCTTCGCCAGTGAGCTGGGCACAAGTCCTTGGCAAGCTGCGAGGGTGAGGAGCCTGGAAAGGCTATTTTTTTAATAGCAACACCTTGTTCCTCTACACCTTGGCCGTGCAACGCAGAACTTGTGTAGTTACTGTTTGCCTTCAAATTCAGAACTCAAAACTGTTTAATCTAGAGACATTTGAGAATACAGTGAATCTATACCCAAGTCATCTTTTCCTCACACTGTCAAATATTTTGGACCAAAGTTTATCCCATCAAGGTGCCAGTATGACAAGACCGCAAAAGATGAAAGAGTAGGTGCTCCACCTAGAGATCACCTTTGAGTACCCATGAACGGTGTTAGCCTCCACAGGCATCCTCAGCGTTGTAAACAGGCTGCGGAGGAGGAGGAACTTCACCTTCATGCAAGCTAGAGTTCCCTTTGAGAGCAGACACCAGCTTTTTATAAGTAGCACATAAGAAAGTTAATGAAACACCCCAAGAAGTTCACATTTAAATGTTAACTGGAAGGGAGTTTGGAAGTATCAGTTCTTCTTTCATTGTTCATTCACTGGTGAAATCTAACCTTGACGCTCCTTCCCGTGGGCAGAGATTTGGGGTATTGACCTCTTTCAGTAGAAGATCCGCTATTCCTTGATCACTGGTTTTAAGAGCTTGCAGAAAAGTTTGGCATATAATGAAGACCTCTCCTGCTGTAGTGGATATCTCAGCATCATTTTTTCCATCTTTCTTATAGCATGTTTTCTTGAAGGGCTATAAGAAGTTGATAGTCCAGAGGAGGAGGCATCTCTAATTTTGATAACAGAAAAATAGATGCTTTGCGTTACCTCTATATTCTTCATCTAAAAAGCCAGGTATAATTTTGAGGAGCAGTTTGTTACGTTTATAGTATGAGCAGAGCCTATAGTAAGGATTCCAAGAGCAGTAATTGGCCTTATGAACCTCTCTTCTGTTCCCTTCCTGCCTGATCTCTGGTTGAGATGTGGATAACTAGAGATTCAGAACTGTCCCATAGTCATAAATGAAATGCGAACCTAACAATTTAAAAAATCTTCAGGTAAACACTTCATCCCACGGAAGAATGGCAGGAATTAAGCGAGGGCTGTGACATTCACCGGCGAGGCTCTGAGGGACCTCGGCAGTGCATCATCCCCAACAAAGAGTACCAAGATCTTCCTTCCGAGACCTTAACACAAAAATACTTGTACTACCTGCACTGGCATATGCTTTGCTGTTCTGTAAAACCTTGCATCTGTTAGTCTAAAACAGGAGAATTCAGGATCCGCTCTTAGAGGTGGAGAAACTGAGGCAGAAAGGGAGTTACCATCTTTTGCACCGCATCACATCAGCCTTTGGAGGTGCGTTTGTGTTGCCCTGGCTTCCTCTTGCTTTTCCCGTGCAAGAGCCAGGTAACTGCTTCCATGGGACAGGGAGGAGCAGTAGCATCTACGTTTTAACCAGGTACTTAAATTTTCATTAGCGGGTAAATCTGATGAGCTGAAAACGGGGTGTTTTTTAGCTCTCCAAAAGATTGCATCTCTGACAGTCGTATCGAAAGACTCACAGAGGGCAGTGAAGGTTTTGGGGTTTGAGTGGTGTTTTTTCTGCTGTGGTTTCAATTGCCTGGGCTCCCGATTAAGAGTTGGAGCAGTTTGCTGGGTTGACATCAGCAGTGTACTAAGGGAGAGGGGAACTCTCTCGGAAATACGAAGAGCTAAAATATTTTGTGATCTGTTCCCACTCAGATGCATACTTCAGATTGCATTCCCTCAGTTGAGGGAAATAATTTCAGTTACCCTAGTACAGTAGAAAGCCTCCTTTTGAATGCCATTTTTCATTAATGTAGATATGTTTCTGAGATGAGAAACGATGTTTCTTCTAATTATGGTTACATGTAGTTAATTTCCTTTTTTAAAAGCGCGGTGTGAAAGGCAGTTTCCTTTAAGGGGGGGGGGGGGGGGAGGAAAAAGTGATACAGCTGATGTTCCTGTTGCCTTAGCAACAGATTTATTTATTAGGGTCTGAAATGACATGAGTTAATATACCACATACCTGCTGATCGGCAAACTCTCCTATTTCAGCTCCAGTTGACAATTAAGTCCTGGACAGCTACAGCCAGGGGTTAATGTTACTCATTAGGAGAACTAGGTCATTACTGGGAAATCAAGGCACTTAAGGCAGCATGGATAAAATACAAAATTCAACATCTCAAGGAGTGAGGGGTTTTATGTTAATTAACCTTATTTTCCTTTCATTAAAAAAAATCTTTCATATATGCATATGACAGTGGATCAATTAATTTAAAAAAAAAAAAAGTAAGCTGTAGTTTACTTTCCTCTCCTAGTTGTCTTCATTTCCTTTGGAAGGGTTTCATTATTTTATGGAAAATTCTTATGTCTATATGATGAGTAAAAAGGGTATTAAAATTAAGAAGGGAATCATCATGGAAATCAGCTTTACCACAAGGGAATGAGCAAATAAAAGCCTTGGAAATGAAAATAAATAAGCTTTGCTAATACCTCACCTAAGGAGCAGAATATAAGCCCATCAGAGCTTGGAGATATTTAGAGGTACTTCTATGCTTCTTTATTAAGCAGTTACATAGTTATTTGACCTTCAGAAACCGAAACTTTAGGGAACTAAATCCAAGTTGTTGGTAAATATTCTATTTACAGAAAGCTGATCGGTGGTGTAGCAGACAGTAACTCCTGTATTAGTAATTGGCTTCTGATTTCCAGGAAAATTAAATACATTCTCTGAAAGTTTTATTAAGATATCTGAGTGGGAGTTTTAACTTGATAAGTCATAAGTGATTTAATAGAGCTCTCCTGAAAGCCTTTTATTTACTAACTTTTAGCAGACTTCGTTCTGATACTGGAGAACTTAATAGGCGGAAAAAGAACCGTATTAAAATAAAACTTATTTTTTTTACTCACTGCTTCCCCAAATACACTTAGTTCTTTCACTTCTGCTAAGTGCTCTCCTTTCTTTTCTCTCTTTAAGTTCTGTGGCCTAATTCTGCTTCTCATTGAGTTTAGAGCAATTTGGTGTAAACCCTTTTTCCCCTCCTGTAAAGTAAAGGTCGAAGCAGCGTCTTACCTGGGGCGCAAGCAGTAAAGCATTGTATCAGATTGCAAAAGCACCGGTACCTGGAACAAAAGCAAAATTCAAGCCCCAGGAGTGGTTTTCTGCTCCAGGGGATGGTTTTGCACTCTGCTGTACCTCTTTTCTTAAATACTAGAAAAAAGTTAAATACCATAAAGATTCTGCTTAAAGTATCACATGCGGAACCCTTCCTTCTTCACTCCCTCTGTGCTATCCAGGTGCTTGTAGGGCAGCCTCTTTAGTTCCGTCCTCTGAAGCCTGTTACAATAATTAAATATTAGATCCATGGTTGAAAAACTGATCTCGGGTTAACGTAAGACTACAACTGCATCATCTCAACATTTGAAGGTTATTTAAGTTTGGAAAAGTAGTGTCAGTTTGCCATAAAAGCTCCAGTAAGCTTGGCTCTCCCTTTTTCCATGAGAGGAGATGCATTTTCTGCTGTCTTTTTCCTCTGGTACAACTGCAAAACCCAAGTCTTTGAGCAGAAATGGATGTGAACTGGTAGAACTAAGGAGTCCTCTCAGGGCTCTGAAGGAAGGGGGTTACACCCTTCCACCTGTTGCCATCGAAACAATCCTTTTCTGTTCCATTCACCCAAGCTGGTCTTGGCCTTTCTCTTTCAAAGCTCTTTTATCTTTGCTGTGCTCAGTTCCTCGGGCATCTCCTCCTATATAGTCTCCTTGTACAGCAAATTCACATCTAATTTTCCTCTTCTCCAGTTTCTCAACTCAACCTTCCCATCTCCATCGTTTCAGTCCCTGTCTGCACAAGGGTCCTTCTACAACATATTGGTCCCTGTTTTCTCCTAAGGCCCATTGTCCAACCTGACTGTGTTGTCCCAGTGGTTTCTTACGCCGGTGTCCTTATTCGTGTTACCACATTTTTACCCATATGAGCTGGCCTTGTGTTGTGTATTTTCCCCATCTCCTCTACTTCTTCACTCAGTTCACTATTTCTTTGCCATGCTATTCTTGCATAACTGGTCCTAGCGATCAGATCTTACTTGCCCCCTTTGCTTTATTCTGGTCCACGTCTGAGAGTTGTAGTCAAACTAAAAGAGCATACATTGCCATTACCACTTTCTGCCTCTTCAACCCATCTCTTATACTGCTTTATTTTCTTAACCAAATCTTGCATTTTCTTGTTGTTCCTTATTTTCAGTGCATATAAAGCAGTTCTTTATTCTGCAAAGTCCAGTGATTTTATTCTGAATCCAGTAGAGGAATCACAGAAACTGAAGACAAGATCTGTGTTAGATCCTGCCTGGGTCTGAGCAGCCTGACCTGCCACAGTAGGACTGTCTTGCCCAGCTTTAGCCTAAGGCGTGCCCAAGACACATGGACCATTCAGTGACCAGGAACAAAAAGAAATTTTTCAAAGGCTTGGCTACATTTTCAGGAAGACTTCCAACACATGCAACAAAGAGCATCTCTTTGACTCAAAATCAAATGCATCCAAATATTCAGTTCTTACTCTAACACAAAAAGTTCCAATACTTAGAACAGAGGCTTATTTGAAATGTAATATATACAAGATAGGGTTTGCAGTTTTGCGCTGGGTAGTGTTGCGTTTTTAAAAATCTTGTTCTTTGCATGTTCTGGAAAACTTTTGGCAGAATTTTTCTAGAAGATTACAGTCCAAGATAGCCTCAGTCTTGGGAAACATCATAAACAAGGACCAAAGAGGTTTTGTAATAAGAAGTCCCAGGCACACTTAGCAGTCGGTGCCACCAGCCCCCTTTGTAATTCACAGCACCCCTGACCAAAGTATGCGAATACCCTCCAGGAGACAAAAATCAAGTATTTCCTAAGCAAATGATCTAATGTTCTTCCTTATTTTCACCAATAATAGGGGCGTTATGGTTTTTTCCCTCAAAGCACTTTCCAGTTAATTTCCTCTCCTTACCACACTGCAACTGTTTGATTCTCTTCTCCCTTTCTCTTCTTCTCCTCACCCTCTTTCCTTTTCTCTGTGTTTTCACCCTTTTTTCCCCTCCCCTTTGTCCTGTAATCTCTGCTTCCCAGTTGTGTTCGTGCAAAAACTGACTCAGCGAAATGAGTTGATTCCTCATTCATAACACGGTGAGATTTGTAGTTACTTTAGTCTTGTTGAATAAAGAGTTTCAAGCCTTGGTCTTGGCGCCAAGAAAGTTCCTGCTTAGGAGCTTCATCCTTGGAGGTGGCAGCTTCACAAGTCCACAAAGGATGACTTACGCTAGGTACCTGAGCTGATTCCTCGCGGGGTAAGGACCAGGACTTATTTTTTGACCCAGACAGCGAATCTGGCAGAGTATTTAGTAGTTGTAGTTCGGTGATGTGAGTCCACAAAGGAAATCTCACATGTCGTGGGATAGCCATTCCCGGCAAATGTGTAGTAATGTAGTTTTTAAGTAGTAACTTACGTTTGATTCTTCTTCTGTTCTTCCAAAGAACCACCTGAGTAGATTTTTATCCACTTTTATCATATTCATACCCATCTATTGTTACCATGACATGACTTCTTTTCTAGTATGTTGAATTACAATAGCATATATTGTGTATGGTTATCAGGGCTGTCAGGGTCACTCAGATTATTTTATCTTGCCTGCCATGACTCCCGACAACAGGAAACCATTTGTTATGTTACCTTTGGAACACAAAAGGAAGTTTGTTTTGTTTTGTTTTTTAAAGAAACTATTTGGGGTCATCCGTAGCAGTTACTAGGTCGTATTGCAAATGTGAGAAGAACATTTTTTAGCTCAATCCTGTACTTGTGCAAAGCTAGGTTCTCTAAGCTGGAGTAAAAGAAAGGAAGAGGCATCTGAATGAAAGTGCATTGATTTTTACACTAAGGTAACTGAGACCAAACATCTGTCTTTGTCTTCAAAGGTTAATCTCTCTTTAGGAAACAAGCAGGAGGCTCAATGACTGATGCTGATCCTGAAGTTTCTTTGGTTAGAGAATGTGCAATATTTTATTTTGAGTTTTTTCTTCATGAATTGTGAGGGGAGAAGAAGAAGAATCTAAACAATAAACTCCCAAGGTTCTTTTTTTTATGAATCTCTTCTAGATAACACAAGATAGGAGAAAATGCTTTTCCAGCGTAAAGCAAAATGCCACCCATTTTTCTCAGGCCAGCAATTTGAAAAAATCAGAAGGTAAAATACACGCTCCTCACTGTAAATACGTCACGGGCTATAATAGAAAATAAAACGCTGTATTTGCCAGTACTGTTCAGCTGTTTTTGCCTCTCTAGTGCCATTTTTTAATTCCTTGGCTTGCAGAGGCGTTTTGCAAGCACAAGCAAGGATTGAGACCGTTTTGGCTTGTAGGACCTCCAAACGGCTCGCTAAATTTTATCCTATAGGGTCCTTTTTCTCAATGACACTTATGCAAAAACATTTTTTCTACTTGACTCCATTTTCTATTAACTGAGGGGGTATTAGATATTGTGGTAACTTTTGACGCTGATGATGCCAGACAATGTTTAGAGGCACAATTACAGCAAAGACATTTTGTAAGCGTATCAGCTGAAGAAGAAAACTCATTGGACTTAACTACATATTTACAGTCTACCTCTACCTCATATTGGAAATGTAAAAAGATGGAAAAATACTGTGATAAATTGAATAAGTGGAAAGCAATTAACTTTTCCTTCATGTTTGCATTTTCACAGTCATTTCTTTTTTCCCCTTTTCTTTTCTAATAGCTCTTTCCCAGCAGTAATATTTCCTCTTTTGCAGCCACCATGAGCACTGTTACCAGAAATTTTGTGTTAGATTTTTAATTTTTTTTGTCCTCTTCCGCCCCGCCCCCCAGTGTTAACATAAAAAATGTATATTAAAGTCACTTGATTTAGGAGAGTCCTCTGTCCTATGTGAAAATAATGACTAGCATGTATTTCATTTGGTATATTGAACATGCTTGTGACACGGGTCTCTTGCTTTAAGAAGGTTATCCTCCTGAAGTGTTTACTGACTCCGATCCTCACCACATTTCTGTAAATGAAAGCTCCTGTAAGACCGTATCTTACAGATGGGGAAACCTGGGCAGAGCCGTCTCCTGGGAAATCAGCGTCAGGAAAAGACCAGAACTCTACAGTTCTCTGTTTTGAAGGCCAGGCTTATTTTTTTTGTGACTGCACTGCTACTTTCTAACTCTATTAGATTATAGTAAACCTGTATTCAAATTTTGCCGAGCTCAAGATGTAATGTAAAATATCAAAGTGTAATACAGTAACTACGGTGAAAAAAATCACAGGTATTGTTCTTTAGGTTAGGTTTGACATGAAACGGAGCCCCATTTTTAGTTCAGCAGAGTGTGCGTGCGGAGACTGCACCATTTATTGATGTGCTGCTGTTCGCTTCTTGAGAATGCCCTGGACAGATACAGGGTCAACAGGAGGCTGATGTCATACGAGTCCCCTTATCGGCCTGTGGCATCCTTCATCACCCTCCCCAAGTCTGTACTGTATCAGTCAAAACAGTAAAGAACCTCAAGTTCCTGCCGTTATCACCCAAACGAAGAACGTTACTGGGATAAAGGCACCTTCCAGCTCCTGGCTCGGGGCGTGATAGAGGTGCAGCGCTCGCCTCGCGGCCCTCTCTCACAGCAGTGACTGCCCGTGCTTTTCCTCACCTCCATTCTTTCAAAAATGTTCACTTTTACAAGGGATTTTTGCAGATTTTCTACCTTTTCTCCATGGTGCTTTTGTTCTCCGCCCTCACTGCGCTCTGCTTCCCTGCTAACACCGCTGCGTGCCTTTGCTCTCTTCCTCTTCAGTTCTCCTCCTTTAATTACCACGCTGTTTTATTTTTGCTTCCTAATTTATATCTTTACTGGGTTTTTTCTGACCTTCTCCCTACCACTGATAGCACTCTCAAATGCTCTCTGCAGCTTCCCTCTGTCTCCAAGTCTGATTTTTCTGTATTTTTTCATTTTTCCCAAGCCTATGCCTTTTCCTTTTTCTCTTCTATTTCTCCTATATTAGTCTTTTTTCCCCCTGGGTTTGGATATGCGTCATTTTTAGTTTTCAACTTGAATATTTCTTGGGGTTTTTTTTCCCTCTTCTTGTGATTTTCTTCCCCTTGACGTCCTTTTGCCCATCTCATCTGCCCTGTTTGCTGCCAGACTCCCTCCTCGCTATTTCACTTTCCCAAAACTAAAGGACCGCAGTCACCCACTTCAAGGACTCTGTCTTAGAAACTTCATTTCCTTCACTTTTAATCATTGATTCTGTGCTCACGGAGTTCCCCAGCCCCGTCCCTGCCCCTCACGCCTTCCCTGTGCTCTGCTGCAGCCGTGCCTTTCCCTGGCTGATGTCCCCTGTCCCTTTCTCTCCTCCCTGGGTGTCTTTGGCTCTGTCTCCACGACTGCTGCCCAGCTTCATAAATAATGAGTGATACTTCAGTGGCCTGTTCTGTCAGCCATTTTCTAGCAATAACTGCAGGTAGGCAGAAATCTGTCTTCTAGCTCTTCTATATATCCTAAAAAATAAAAAAAAATAATTAAAATGCTACTTTAGCTTATGGTTTAGCATTGCCGTTTCCTACTGTTCTCCATCTGACACTCAGGTGATTTTAGGAGATGGGGAGGCAGAAGGAGAGGCACCCAGTTGGAATTGCCTGAGTTTAAGGTGCTGTAAAAAGTGAGATATTATTGCGTGCCCTCACAATTTGGGATTCTCTACCATTGAAAATCTCCCGTGCTAAATATCCTAAGAAGATTAAGATCAGCCCTTTTAATATTGCTTTTAGCTGAGCTTATTTGTAACCCTTTCAGAATATGTAGCACCTTGAGAGATGTGGCACGACACAGCTGCTGTTATCAGGAGCATTATGTACCCTTTACGCAGCATTTTCTCAAATATTAAGACTCTCTCCCCTGGCCTAGCACTTTTGTGTTACTGATTAACTTGCGTAAACTGTAGGTTTTAATTTTTTTTTTAAAGAGACTGCGTTTATTTTGCCCCTTTGAGCAAGTCTCTTTTCCACAACTCTTCTACTGCCTAATTGCGTAGCTATATGTGTTGTCTTCCTCCACATCCTAAATAACTGCGATTATCACCACGTATGATAACTTTACATATACTTCAAAAATGAAACTTAAGTCATGGAAGACCATATGGGTCTCTTAGTGAATTTCACTCAAATTCAAGAGATGAATATGCACTGAATAATGTGAAGGGCAAAATTCTGCTATTTCTTGTATTTATTTTTTTTAAAATGTGTTTTCCATCGCTAGTCAGGGAGATGGGTATCCTGCAGCCCCAGGGAATGGCTCCAGTTTACCTGGTCTCTGTGCACCCTTCTTCCAGTTCCAGCAAAGGGTAAGGCTCAAGGGCTCAGGCTGAATTCACAAAATCCCTCAATAGCAGAAGGGTGTTTTGAAGACGGTTGCCATTAATTGTATAGAGGAGCATCATCGTAGTGCTAGGAAGTTGCTTTTTTTTAATCATTTTAGGCTGAAAAGAGGGATGTCAAGTCATCAATTAATCCTGACAGCATCCTTCTGTGGTGAAAAAATAATACTGTCACACCCATTTTACAAACAGAAAATCTAAGGCAGAGATAATGGAGGCTCAATACTGGTGCTGCTGCTACCACCACCCTCCCATTCCCCATTTCAAGGACAGTCTTGGAGGTTTTATTTCAGATTACAAAGGGAAGTCACTAAATCAGGCTGAACCCCGGGCCACGTTCCCATACCCAGACCACTAAACCCCAGCCAGCCCTTAAGAGAGACTTCAAGAGCCTCTTGTAAAATGTGTTTTAGACTCAAAAATAAAAGATCGTGGGTAAAAAATATGTAGCGTACCATATCTAAATGTGGAGATTTAATTTCTCCAACGGCAGTGCTCTCAAATCCGAGTACAGGTATGGTGCCTATGTCTGTTTTGTGGCATTTACAGCTGGAGTTTGGTCATTCCGATGTTTTCATGTTCTTACAATGAAATTTAGAGCATCTTCGTACCGTGCCCAGTTCTTGTTTTTCCTTTACCAGATGCATATCAAATCAAGTAAAAATACAAGAGCATTTCAAATACCTAAACTGAACAACAAAGCCAGACCCTAGAATTGCATGAGCTTAATTTTTCCCCAAATATAATATCTTAGAGGAAAAGTTTGCATTTCAATATCAAGCTTTTATACAGTTTTGCAGTTCTTCTTAGGGAACTGGAGTATATATAATTAATACTGTTTAATAAAGCTCAAAAATGCAACAGATGCAGCCAAAAGTGCACGTCATTTTGAGCAGATCTTTACAGAACAGACATTCCATATTGTGTTCATCTTTTTCCACGATCACTGCTATGACAATCTGGTGTGTTTAGCAGTTGTTGCTGAGTAAGGCAGACTGGATTGTATATGATTTTCTCCATGTCAGCCAAGAAACAGAGCTCTCTTCTTTTTGATGCAGTAAAGAGGTGGTCCTGTACTATTTATTGCTCTCTACCGGGAGCAGCTCTACCTTTACTAACTTGCACGGATAACAATACATCGCGATCTGGAGGTGCGCGTGCTCGAAGCTTTCTGGAGGTCTTTTCTGAAAATAAAATGGTTGTGGCGCGGAGAAGTCACGGGACCTGATAAATCGAGTAAGATGACCTCCCAAATAGAAAAGTTACAAGATTCACAAAATGTGTCATTAAAATCTGAGAGTATCACATAAAAGCAAAATATTTTAAAAGGGGGTATGGAAGGAGGATCACCTACAGCAGAAAACCCATAAGAGAGGCTCCAGTGCAGAGGAAACGTTTCCCCTTTCAGCATTCCTTCTGGGTGCCAAATTTTCCTTCTGTTCTTCCCCACCTATTAAACAAAGCTGCAACTTCCAATTCCTATCAGTTTTCCTAAATATGTGCAGCTTATGTGGCTTCGACGAGCTGTAAGGCTCCGTATTCTCCTGCCAGCTCCTTGACAATGTGGCTCCAACAACATCCTCCACTTTTGGCTGCCTCTGGGACCCCTGGTCTCTTCTGGAAAGGGAGAGGGAAAGCATATCCTTTGCTGGAAGGACTTTTTGTGACTGCGAAGCCGATAGCGCGGCTGTGAAGAGCTTGGAAAGATCCCTGTAAGCGTCGTGGCTCTGTCTGTCGAGGCTGCCTGCTCTGTGTACGGGGATGTTTCGGTCCACCTCGGGATGAGCTGTGCGTAGCTCAGCATCAGATACGGGATCGTGGGGATCACTTATAAAGCACCCACAAAATCCTGCCTAGGGGAAACTGAGGCTACATTATGAGGATCATATAATATGAGGAAACATTATAATGAATTTCACTGACTCCCCGCACCAAAGGTATTTTCCTTGCAGACTTGCACATTTCCGATAGAGACGTTCCCTTCCAGCCACGGCTGAACCCTCTGTTGTCACCCCGTGTCCGGCTCTTTCAGCTGGGCATTTGGAGGGAACTAAAACACTGGCAACGTGGTTCTACACATAATTTACCTACCAGAAACAGGTGGCTACTTTAGGCGTGAGGATGTGAGCAAACTAGTAGGCAGTTCTGGGATCTTTGCAACTGGAAGAAATTCGCTCTCCGAGCCAGTGCTGGTATCCACTTCGGTTACTGGAGCCACCGTGAAAACTCCTGGTTCACAGATGTGAAACAAATTACGAAGCTTATGCAGTTGCATTCCTCCTTATTATTGGGAACAAAATAAATCTGGGAGATGGAGGACTTCTTAAAGTAATTATTGTCTGGCTTTATTTTAAGAAAATGCAACTAATTCCGAAAACTCCACAATTCCTGAAGATTTCTCAGCCTAGGGAAGTCACATTAATTATAAGATTAATTTGTTTTAATTCCCTAAACCAAAAATATTGACTGAATGAGAAATTAACACATGTAGAGCTGCAGATGTCATTTGGCTTCAGATTTCCTGAATGATATAATTATTAATCTTTCATATAGCAGTGTGACAAACCTACAGATTCATTCTACAAAATTAGTCTGTGAAGAAAGACACCAGGACAGCTGAGCTATAGATTTTCCCTTAATACAGGAAGGAAAACAGTGGAATTTTCTAAATAATAAATAAAACCAAAATATTTTAAAGACATATGGTGCACATCTGTCCGAAATACAGTGATTTAAAGCAGAGTAATTAAATGCAAGATATAATATTCACCTTAGAGCGGGGGAATTATCTCATTTCATTTTTAATATAATGTATCGAATTTGGGAAATTTAGATCATCCGTGGTATGTTTCATTGTGTGCTAGTAAGGAAGGCAGGTTAGCAAATCGGCTTTTTATTTTCTTTTTAGATAACCAAGCTTGTGTTTCAAGGCATTGAGTGTCACGCCCATACAAACCTTAAATATTATTTTCACTGAAATTATAAACAAGTGTATGTTTCTTATTTTCTGTTTTAACTTCCAGTTAACTCCTTAAAAGTCTAAAGGTAGGAAATGCCTTGTGTTAGTTTATTGCTTTCTTTACCTAAAGCACTGAATGGATCAGAAGCTTTTCAGGAGTAGAGCATGGGTTCATAAAATTCCAGTTTGGGAAATGCTATGGTTTTAGCAAAAGTTTCTGATTAACCTATTCCTCCTGAAAAAGGGGATAAACTGTAATGGAGACCGTATACATATTTTCTGACAGGGGGGGAAAAAAAAGCAGCCAGGTTTTTTCATACCCTACCCTTTTTTTAACACCGCTGTAGCTTCAGCTAGGTGAGATATTACTCAGTCCTTCTCACTTTCAAAGTTGGTAATTCGAAGAGCGAAGGCATCATTTGAAGACAGGAAAGAGAGATACGAATCTGATGAATCTGAGTTTTGATCCCGAGTGCTGGGTCGAGGAAAATATTCAACCGTGCGGCGTGAGCAAAGAGGGAGATCATGCTGAAGGCGCTTAGTCCCCAAAAGGACAATTGAAGAGAAATACTGTTCTGATAAACAACAACAAAAAAAAAACCAATTCCACAAGTAAACATAAATGATGCTGAGATAAATTCTGTTTGTTTCAAGGGAACATGACAAAGATCCTGAAACTTTCTTTAAAGTCCTGCTGAAACTGAAAGAGAAAGAACTACCTTTTCATGTGTCCGTCCTCGGAGAGGCTTTCACTGAAATTCCAGGTACCTTTCTTTTTTCTTTTTCCTTTACTGTAAAGTTACCATAAAATAAATATTTTCAGAAGTAGTTTTCACGTAGATATTTTCCTGTATTAGTGAAGAACATGTTTAAAATCTTTGTAGTTGTAAAACTAAATAATATTGATCTGCCTACAATTAAAATTATTAAAGAGAGCAAGCATTTTTTATTTTACTTGGCAGTGCAAGACCTTATATATGACTTGAGTTTCAGTAACACTTCTGTATTTATTTAAATATAGAGATAGGTGTGCGTGATTGGATGGTTCAGATAGGAAACAAAATCTGTCAGGCCAAGGTCGCTCATCTGAAATCCAGACTGAGATTATAGCAGGTGAAAACGCTTAGTTCCTTTTCAAACGTGAGGTTGAGGACTTCTGTGGAGAGCTTCTGGTTTGTATCTGGCATGAAAGCTGTCATTAATCTTTAATATTTTTATACCACGCTTTTGCACACTCCTTCCGTTTCCCGGTTTCTGACAATCACTGCCCTGTACACAGTTTCTCCCATCCGAAAAACTAAGAGGGTTTATTCTGGATACACACCGCTTTGTGCCTGAGGTGTTGTGGTAAGAAAGAGAATAATCAAATCCGATATTGGGGCGGTTGTAGTAAATTAAACCTTTCAAAAATGCACATTAACGATGGGCGAGCTTCAAAATATCTGGTGTTTTAGCTCGTACGTGTTTTCCAAAATGTAGGCTTGTATCCCTCCACCTCTTTGGTCTGTGAAAATAGACTCGGGATTAGTTTATTTGTCAGTTCTGTCATATCTATTGCCTGCTGGACTGGTGATATTTCAATTGTTTTAAGTTTGATTTTGCAGTTTTTTAGACACCAAGAAATTGATCTGATCCAAATAACTTTTGGGTCCCCAACTGTGGCACAGCTGGATTGGAAAAAGAGGTAATAATTCAGGAGCAGGAAATTCTTCATGTTTTCTGTCCACCTCTTTTCAGACAGTTTTCTGAAAGCCTGTTCTTCCAGGCAAGCCTTATCGCAGATCCCAAGGCAATGTTGCTTTCCAGACTGAGCGCACCAGATTTCTTAGAAGGAGCAATTTCTAAGGAATATGTGACAGATAGGAATATATGATGGTGCACTGCGGGAACAGATTCTATTGACACTCATTTTGGATGTTGTTACATATCTCATTTGTGGCTTCAGTGCTTATGAATAATGTAGATCATCCTAAATTTATGCCAGTATATCAAATCTATATGCCGCACCTCTTGTCTTGTCAATTCATTCATCCTCGTGTATAAATAGAGTCTATATAAAGGGCAACGTGGTGAAATGTGGCTCATCACCATGCATTTGATCGGACCGTATTCATACAAATGACATATGCAGGTCATTGCTAACAAGTACCAATAAAACCTGTTGCACATACTTTACTGGAAAGCTATTTAAGAGGGTTTTTACAGATTTTTTTTAAATAAATTGTTGGCGCTGTGTTTCCTCTCCCTCCAATTATGGGATCAAAATCCCTCAGTATTACAAATGTCACGTTTAAAGTCATTGGTAAGAGAAAAAAAAGCATAACATATCTCATAATTCAGTAATCATTCATTTATTTGAAAACCTAATTTCCACTGCTAAGAAGTATACAGCAAATATCCAGTAGGAAGTTAAGAAACCTTTAATTTTCAGTGGTGCGAAAGCTTGGGTTTAGGCTCTAAAGGAATCAAGAGGTACGACTTAGGGCTTCAGACAAATGTGCTTCGGAGGGCAAATTTGCTCCCTTCCTCTGGGGAAGGGAGCAAATAGCTCCGTGACTGGCTGTTGTTTGGGCTTTGTCAGCGGTGGAGGAGTTAAGGCTGGCAAGTGTCCCAACGGTAACCAGAAGTTACTCCTTATGTGTGGAAGTTGTTGTGTCTGTCCCGTCTTTGGTCTTCCTGCACGTAGTACGAGCATCGTTTTCAGCTGGAGGTTTAAGACCGTTTTCTGCCATTGGTACTCCTGTCCCAAGACGCTTTCAGTGTGGTTTTTTGGTCCATCAAATTTTGGCTAGATACCAATACCAACATAGCAAAGCACGTGTTTGAAAGGCCAGCCCAGACACCCGGGCCCCGTACCAGGCAGCGGCATCTCTCCATCCTTACCCTAACGCTGATACAGGCTGCCGCAAACAACCCGCCATCCTCCAGCCATCCCAAGCCTCCTCATTCTCCTTTCAGCCACCAGCCCTCGAGCTCTGAAACAGACTCAGACCTCCCTCAGAAACCTG
>NC_087517.1:4958320-5045820 GCF_963921805.1 Phalacrocorax carbo
AAACTTTAAAAATCTATTTGCTTTGACATATGACACAATATTTAAGAACTGAAATCATCAATTAAATCACACATCAGAAACATTTCCCTTTGGTAAAAAATATAGTGCTAGACGATGTACACTTTGAAATTGTTGTTAATGTTTAAAATGCAATCTGAAGTGCATATGTTATTTAAAAAAAAAAAAGAAACACCATAAATTACAAATTTTTAAAGTTTATGAAAAAAACCCTAGCAATCATTGCTTAGCAAAAGCGTTTGCAGAGAAATGTGTATCTTTGGGCTTCGTGGATATGCATAGTTTTCTAGCATGAAAGCTGAATATGTTATTCTTTTTCTTTTTTTCTTCCCCCCCCCCCCCCCCCCCCCCCCATTTAAAACTGAGTAGATCTAAAGGAAACAGAGCTCCTTCCGGGTGCCTGTAATAAAGCACCAAACCCGATAGGCACATGAAGGTACCGAAAGCCTTTTGGATTGTCACTGAAAATAGAAAAGGTGAACATTGACGAGATTTCAGATTTTTTTTTTTCGGAGGACCGAGGGAAACCGAAGTTAAAAATAAAGCTCTCGTATGGTCAACATGTTGGAGGAAATTCAAAGACTCTCATAAAATAAACATATTTTAAGAAGTGTTTTGAATTTCACTGTGTAATTTCTGGCCAACAGAAATTACAGTTGTATCTTTGGAGGGACGTTATGTCAGATCAGTGGTCGTTATGCAAAAAAAATAAACCGAAGCCTTGATGCCTTAACCCGTCTAGTTATTAAAGCGCAAACACGAAGAGGACACCTTTCCTTTAGATTTGCTACCAGAGAACTTTGTGCCACTGTGTCGCAATTACGAAATACTTCGGTTTGACGTTGCAGGAGATACGTAAATTGTTCCTTGGGAAAACACAAGTACCAAGCATCGCGCGCTTTGGCAAAGGGATCTCGTCAGTAGTTACTAAAAAATACAACCGTTTACGTCCCGAAGTATAAAGGGGATTACCTGAAGCTTGTGCATAAGCTAAACTATCCCAGCCCGAAGCACGCTGCGAGTTGTTCCTAGGCTAGATTTAACTGCAACCTTTGGGGCGTTAAAGCCGAAGGAGAACACGCGTTCTGCCAGGTGACGGTGGTTGCGTGCCTCTGCCCGTGCGCACACGCGCCCCCAGACGTCCGCACGGACGCCCTTGGTTTTCTGCAGCATTATTAAGAAAAGCCGTCCATACTTCACCATGTTGTTACATGTGTCTGTCTGCTGATTATAAAATGTGTTAAACAGTATTTAAAAAACAAAAAAATGCAGAGCTGCGCTTTGATTTATTCAGCGAACAAAACATATGCTCGCTGTTCTGTTCTATGTAATTCATATGATCAATAAAATTTTCTTTAAAAAGAGCAACTTTGGCATTTAGAAGGATTATGCTGCTGAAGAAAAAAACGTTTCACTCTTGCTGTATGTAGTCAACCTCAGCGCTCTCGCACCGAAATAAGTTGTCGGCTCACTAATGTCTATTTTTCTGTATTTATTATTTCTAATCTTCAGGGTCGAAGCTGTGCATTGCGGCTGTTACCCGCTGTGTCCCAAAGCCTTGGTGTACCCAGAGATATTTCCAGGTAGCTGCTTTGCTGCACATTCCTTTTGCTGAAACGTAATACCGTGATTCGTGCTAATCTATAAAGTTTGAGAATAAACTTGAGCAAAAGCAATTGTTTATTTGGCAAGCCAACATGTTAGTGTTAAGGAAAATTGTATGTGTTTTAATACATTAGAAGAAGTTTATATTTGCCATCTGTTCTTTTAAGATAACACAAAAGCAAGTTTTGAAATAGCATTCTTCATTGTTAGCATACACAACCCGTAATGATAGATTTTTTTGTTAAAAGGTCAGTGATGCTGCAATGGTTTGCAGATTTTTTTCTGATACACAGGAAAAAAAAAAAAAACCTGAGGCCTGAAAATCACACCAAATTATTTAAACAATTTAATACTTAATAGTATGCAACCGCGGTACAGGATACACACTAATGTAGTACCAGTTCTTTGAAAAATCTCATCACTAAATGTATCACATATGCATTGTGTTACATTAGAATAATGTATTTTAATCACCCAAAGGAGATGTCTAAACAGCACAACTACACAGTCTTATTTAGCATTAAACATCCTTGTGAGCTGAGGTAACCTTATAAAATCATGCTTAAATAATGTAAAACACGAGGCGGCACAGAGCAATATGCATTTTTAATTAGTAAAGTGACTAATATCGAGTGTGTGCTTTGAGGTTTTTGTTTCATTAAAAATGTATCTGTTTTTCCTGCAGCTGAATATCTGTATTCTACACCTGAACAGCTTTTTAAAAGGCTTCAGAATTTCTGCAAGAGACCAGATATTGTAAGGAAACATCTCTATAAGGTAGTCGTTCAGAATAGTTTTACATGATATAATGCCATATTGAAGTACAAAGGAAAAAAAACCCTTAAAAAAAACAACATTTAATTAACATACTAATGTTTAAAGGAAACATGCTAGGGAGGGATATTAGTCGTTACACTAACAAGGATTAATTAAACTAGATGCCAGTTGTATTAACCTAGGTCTTATGAAATACGTGCACTTAATGCATGCTACATGCTTCTTTTTAATTTATTGTTTTCTAAAATGACTGTCCTTTACATTTGGACCCAAGAGGCTTATAAAAATGAACCTGGATTAATGCAACTCATTAGTTTGAAAGGAAAATAAAAGAAAGATCCTACAATTATACTAATGAGGATAAGCCTACCCTCCTATCCTAATTTAATCTTCAGTCCTCACAAAATGCAGGTGACAGGTATCAGGTGAGATTTCGTCTGGAATTGAGTTATTTTGATAAGTATGGTTATTTTAACTCGTTGCTTTGTAAGGAATGTTAAACATAAAAGTTTGTCGGAAGCGTCATTTACTGGTATTTAACGTGTCGTATTCTTTGCAGTTGCTTCTGCAGAGAAGGTACAGTTTCAGTGCAGACCCTCCAAGTTCTGATCGATGTGTGTTCAATGCTAGACCGACTTACACATTTTTAAGAGGTGTATTTATACTGCTAGGAGTCACGCTTTTTTTTCTTGTTTTTAATTACGCAATTGTAGATGAAGCACTAGATTTTATATTACTGCAGTGAAGAGCTATTATTACACAATGCTGCTTTTAGAAAAAGAACGGCTATTTTCTGCATGCTGATAGGTAAACTTACAGCGGTTTCTGACTTTTACAGTCCTGGCTATGCCGTGGGCAGGTTGGATACACATTACCCCTTCACAACAAAGGTGTTTCAGGCTGAAAAAAAAAATCTAAATTCAGCTGTAAGTCCTTAAAAGCTTAGGAGTGCATAGAAATACTCCTCGTGCTGCCCGTACGATACAAATGTGGTCCCCTCAGCGTTCCCTGGCTGTCGCCGTCCAGGCGCAGTGTTAATGAGCGAGTCGAGTAATCTCCCCCTTAATTTGGAGGCTCATGCTGCCAGCAGACCTAACCTCCTCTCTCCACCTTCCTCCCTCTGGGGACCAGAACGTGTCGGGTCTCGCTGCGTGTCGTCTGCCTCCCTACCCCTTCGCGCACACATGCAGCAGGAGGAGCGAGGGTTTAGCCCACGCCTGACTTTTTCTGTGACCTAAAAATAGACATTTACATAATGATACATCAAAGATGATGTTGTTTCTGCAGGAAACAGTTAAACTTCAGGAAAAAAAGGAGAGAACCAAAAATGCAATTTAACACCCAATTTCAAGCTCATTATCTTTCATTGTCTATTAACTTGGCGATGGTTCAGGAGGTAGCTCATAATAGTTTAAAATGCTGACTGAACACTTCCAGTGTTCAGCATTACTTCTTGAGTCAATGGTATCGTATAGTTATACATGGTGGCTTCAAAGGGAAAACAGTCCTTAAACGTTTACCTTGACGTTTCCCAGTGCTTCGGGTTGAGCTAATAGTTGCCTTCGCGTGGCTTTCTCTACGTGTGCATCCCCAGCTCCCAAACAGAGCCCAGGCACGCTAAAAATGGAAATAGCGGTAGAGCAAATACTGATATAAGATAGCACGGGTTTAAAACGTGCGCACGAGCCCCATAAGCTAATTTTCTTTTATTTAAAAAAAAAAAAAAACCAATAATAATCCCTGGGGATGATTTGCAGGGAGAAGCTGAAGGCGTTTATCCCGCCCCTCGTGCATGTGCACTACTAACCGTGCCGCCCCGTTCGGGCCTTGGGAGCGTTCGGACGGAGTGTCTGCAACAGGTAGCACTTGAGCTGAATGGGGGATCGTTTTAAAATGAGTAAAGCAGAGCCTAATCCAGAACCTGTGAGCACCAGAGAAAAGATCCCTGTTGTCTTTAATAGGCTTTGGATCAGCTCAGAGAATACCGTTAGAGTTGTCTTTTTGTACCTACGCCCACGTGTGCCAAGTCTTCCTTTCGCAGTGAAACTTCCCGCAAAGCCTCCTAGGAAAACGCTAGCTTAGGTATGTGCTGGTAATGGAATTATAGTTGGAACGGTGCTGCTTTTTAGGAAGCTGGAAGGGTACGCACCGCTTCCGCTGTATTTTCACTTTTTTCAGATCGCTACAATATTATATATACTACAGTGGGACAGAAGAGGCACCCCTAGCACAGCGGTGCGTACGAACTGGCTATTTGTCTTTCAGAAACCTTCCTGACATGCTCCCTGCCTGCAGTTCGTAAAGTAGCCGTGAGGTCTTGAAAGTGAAAATGCTTTAAAAGCAAACAGTGCTTTTCTCTACTGGTTGGGGATTCTGCTTCATAGACTGGGAAGTAATCATCATCAGAAGTACCTTGGCTTATCCTTTGACATAGTGTTGGGTTTTTATTACAAAGGATATCCACAATAATTAGGCAGGACTAATTAAACAGGCAGTTTGTTCCTTCAGTTGTCCCCAGTGCTTGTGCTGACAAAGTTAGGGGCAAAAGGGAGATAAACGGCAGCGGGGCAGCCGGGTTAGGGAGCCGGACACAGGGAATATCCCTGGGAAAATGCACAGACCAAGACATTAAACTGCAATAGCTTAACTCAACAGAGCAGATTCCTGCTGGCAGACGTTTTAAAATGTCCATAATGTAAGCACCTATGGAAACCGTTCCAAATGATGTATTACTTACCCTGCGTATTCTCACAGCACCCAAGGCTGGCTCATTTGCATTGTGCCGTTGCCTCCTACCAGTTATTAACAGAAGATTGAGATGAGTGGAGGAAAGCAGATCTCATTTGTTATCAATTATTTGTTCTGTTCCAGTTTTATAGAGTCAAATGTTGCTCTCAGGTTCCGGGTATTTGTGGTTGCCAAAGTAAGAGCCAGAATGAAGCAAGTAACAACAACAGGGCATCGGTTTCCGTCAGAGTGCACCATAAGACCTGTCAGTGTTTGCAAGCTCCCTATCTAGTAGATTTAAAATTAAAAAAAAAAAAAAAAATAGGGCAAAGCATTTGTTTCTGCGTTATTTTCTCTAAGTTTACCTTTCAGTTCCCTCACTTCAGTTTCTTAATTTAAAACAGCATGTATAAAGAGTATACAGTGGAAAGGGACAAGAAGAGTTGCCAAAAGCCAGGCATGGAAGGAGCTGACAACTTTAAATAATCTCTCCCAGCCCTCCCAGCTGAATGAGTGCTGGTTGACATGCTGTCAGCTTCAGTTCCTACAGAAAAATCCTACTCTCACTCATGCTTGTTTAACAGAGAAAAGAATTTGGCCCACTTTCTGACATTCATCTTCTCATTTCCATCACACTACAGAAGCTCACCTGCCTATGAAAAGACACATGGCGTGAATTTTTTTCTTTCTTACACCACTGTAGAAGAAAGTCTGCTGAATTCAAAGGGATTAAACTGCTGTAAAATCAAATTAAGATCCCAGTTAGACCGTAGACATCTGAATTGTTTCCAGTCTCAGGATTTGGCTGCATAGGGCCGTTCTAACAAAACTTGCTTTTTTTTTTCCTTTTTTTTCCTTCTCTTTTTGCTCTGATTAGAGATAAAGCGGTATCTTTGGAATTTCAGGAAAACACGTAGAAGGGTGTTGTGGTTTAGCCCCAGTCAGCAGCTAAGCCCCGCACAGCCGCTTGCTCACTTCCCCCCCGGTGGGATGGGGGAGAGAATCAGAAGAGTAAGAGTGAGAAAACCCGTGGGTTGAGATAAAGGCAGTTTAACAGGTAAAGCTAAAGCCGCGCACAAGCAAAGCAAACCAAGGAATTCCTTCACTCCTTCCATGGGCACTCCTCCCTTTCAGCCATCCCCAGGAGAGCAGGGCTCCGTCACGCCTAACGGTGACTTGGGGAGACAAACACCACCACTCCAAATGTCCCTCCCTCCGTCCTTCTTCCCCCAGCTCTATGTGCTGAGCATGACGCCCTGTGGTGTGGGACATCCCTGGGGTCAGCTGGGGTCACTGGCCACGTCCCCTCCCGGCTCCTTGTGCCCCCCCAGCCCCTCGCGGGTGGGGTGGGGTGAGGGGCAGGAGAGGCCTTGGCTCGGTGCAAGCCCTGCTCAGCAGGAACTGAAACACCCCTGGGTTATCAGCGTTGTTCCCAGCACAGATCCAAAGCACAGCCCCGCACTAGCTACTGTGCAGAAAATTAACTCTATCCCAGTCAAAACCAGCACAAAGGGAAAACCACTCTTGGTCCAGCTTTAATATTTAGGCACAGCTAGGAAGGCAGCAGGAGCCGTTCTCAGCCTAAGGATATGGGGTGCTGGACGTGTGAGGATGTGGGGGAGCCTCACGCCAGGTGTCCCATCAGCCACTCAGCCCTGTTGCAAGGAGCAGCAGTCATTCACAGTTCTTGTACAGGCCATGTGAGAGCCAGGGGCAGTGCCTCTGCCCTCATCCTTACCCACTCCCCAGCAAAGCTCCATGAGGAACTCGTTTCTCCGTAAGGAAGCTAACTGCCACCCTGGATCAGCACGCCCTGTGTTTAGTGCCATGGTTTTGGATGTTTGGGAGAAGGCTGACACAGGTAGAAATAAGGTGTTAAAGGTCTTCGCTTTGTCTTTTAGCGTTAGAGATTGGTTCTAACCCTGGGCTTTCATTCATAATTGTCTAGTATTAAGTATTGTGAGGCTGTACATAATCGTTCTCCCTTTGACATTCAGGCCCTTGGAAACCCCTGTTCGTGTCTTTCACATCCTCCTACAGCAAAGCAGCTCATCATATGTTTACAGACGGCGTTAAAAGCATTTCCCCCAGTCAGCTCAGGGTTTCCCCACCTTCCGTTGCATTGAATGTCATCTTGTTCTGGAGTTGGTTGCCTGGAAGCAGAAGCTCCCCATCCATCTATTCCATACCTTTCATTATTTTATGAACGTTTGTCAAACTCTTACAGTATCCCAGACTTCTCAGTCTCTCATTGTGAATGTCATTCTGTGTTTATATCCTTATCCCCCATCATTCAAACCATTTTGATGCTTGAGAAGTGTTTTTGTGCTGGTGTGATCATTACTTTACAGAGTATTCTGGGCCACGCCATCAGTTTATGTGATGCTTTGTACTCTGATAATTTTCAACCTGTTCCTTATGGAGCCAAACACACTGTTTACTTTTTAACGGTGACTGTATATTGAGCAGATGTTTGCTTACAGTGTTCTCCAGATCTTTTGTCCTGAGCCGATAAAGTTAATTTGGAGCTCTGTAGGCTGTGCAAACAGTACAAATATTCCCAGCAGAGCAAATTTGCAGAGAAAAAAGGAGGCATTGTGTTGAATTTGTGCTTCTACCTGGTTAGCGTCAGGTGCAGGTGAGAAGGAGGTTGGAAACACAAGTGGGAAACTTGTATTTGCCTCTTGAGGTGCCCGGTTTCCAGTGAGCATAATTTAAAATGGTTTCAGAGATGGTCTAGACCTGCTTCTCAGTGCCCGTATGGGAAGGTTATAGCAGCCTGGGAACTCGGGAGTGCAGGGTGCTGTGTCTGTGCTCTCCCATCGCTGTGTCAGTGCTTAGGCATGGGATCCTCAGTAAAATGTACACAGCGTAAGGATTTCTTATGTGAAAGAAAACTTTGGTTACTTATTTAGAACATAGAATCATAGAGTGATTTAGGAAGGGACCTCTGGAGGTCATCGGGTCAGCCTTTGCTCCAGGCGGGGCCAGCTTCGAAGTAGGATCTAACTTCAAAGTTGGATTAAGTTGCTCAGGGCCGTATCCAGGTTAGACTGAAGTCTTGACATTTTTCATTCCCATATGTAAGGCTGATACAGGTGAAATCCCGCTGGCTTAGGAGGTTTGCACAGGTGGGCAGATCTGCTGGACTGTGGGACACAATTCAAGCATTTTTGGGTCAACCTTAGGTCTTCAGGCAGCATGTGTGTCTGGAAGCAGCTGTGGTAGAGTGAGGTCTGCTAGCTAATGTGGATCCTCACTGTGGGAGAAATGAGCCAGCAGGTAGGCTCTTGAAGTTGCCTGCTAAGTCATTCTGGGACCCAGCCACACATAGACGTATGCATATACACGTATGTGTCCTGCATCTCAGCTCCTCCCAGGGCTGGCCTCGCTCTTGGCTCCCTGAGGTATATATCGAGGAGGTTTCAGCCCTCTGAAAAGGCTGGGCTATAGCTCATAGCAGTTGGATGCACTAGTAGAGCAGGAGGAAAGCGTTCATTAGGAAAGCGGTTATGTGGGCATCTTTCAGCATAAACACCAAGACATTGAACTTTTTATTACACCAGTGTTAGCTTCTGATTTAGGTTTAGAAAGTCAGTGAAAACCGGTAGACGAACGCCAGCTGCTGCAAAATGGTAGATGGAGAAATGGGTCAAAGGAAGTATGATGGACTTCGAAAGAAAAGTTGCAAAAAGCATAAAAACATTTTTTTTTTCAGTAAAGTATATTCAAATTACCTTGAGAAAGAAAGCCTGAAGCTGTTTTCCTGCTGTTGTAGTTGTTCAGTGTGTTTTGAACCATCCTATGCAAGGTACCCACCAGCGTACTCTGCACAGATTCGCATCCAACATTTGA
Organism: Phalacrocorax carbo; assembly: GCF_963921805.1. NCBI lineage: Eukaryota > Metazoa > Chordata > Aves > Suliformes > Phalacrocoracidae > Phalacrocorax > Phalacrocorax carbo. The sequence continues at coordinate 4,967,303 of NC_087517.1, forward strand.
TGGTTTTTTGTTTAAAGACAGAAAGAATGAAATGAGTTTTGAAGGGCTGATATACGAAACCTCAGAACAGACCAGTTTATTCAGGGAAATGCTGCTGCTCTACTGAGAAGTATTATATAGCTCTGACTCAGGCCTCACAGTGCACCCAGTTTGTGCAAACCAGTGCTGTCTTTTGATGGTGGTTTCCAAAGGTGCTTGGAGTTTGAAAGGTGAGCTCCAGAAGTAATTACTACAAGCTGCTTTCCACCTTGATTCTTCCCCAATACTCACTTACAGAGGGAAGGAGCTGGGTCACAGGGTAAAGCTGACCCAATACAAATTAGCTCTGTAAATCACTCTGCTGTCTTGCCTGCCAAATCCCAGCTTTTGTGCTGAATAATAGTCTCTAATTCTTAATTTTGTTAAAGTAATTTTTAAAAAAGTCCATAAAATGTACTCCAAATCAGGGCTGCCTGCTTGAACTCCAGCTGTCCTGAAACAGCAGGTCTGAATGGATGAACAGTCCTTATTAAATTCTAAAGGTTAATTCTGAAGTCTAATGATGGCAAAGTAGATATTAATTATTTTGGTTCTGCTCTTAGGACACAAGAAACAAAAAAGTGGATTATATCATAAAGAATATTGTACCACCATTGACATCTTATTATGCTGCCAGTTATTCATGGGGAGATCTTGCTTTATGGGGAGAACTTTGCTTCTCTTGATGATTTTATCTTTGCATATTTAGGAACTGTTGGCTGAATAATTTTTCCTTGAAAATCAAATGCCCAGACCTTTGCAGAGTTATCAGCCCCCCCTAAAAAAAAGGAGTTGAATTTATTCTCTCCAAGATTACTCTAAAATAAGGCCCAGAAGCCAGACCGGTGATGGTCAAGCAGGGGAATTACGCCCTCACTCTTGTCAGCTCTCGGTTCTGCCGTGTCCGAGGGTGAGAGGGGCAGGTCGGTCCCTGCGGGCGTTCAGTCCTTGGTGTGTCTGCCAAGACCGCCAGCAAAGCAGACGGACATTTGATGGTGCTCATCCAGGAGCAAACAACCTGGCTCTGCCGACCAGCTTACCTCCCTCAAAAAAGAGAAACGCTGAATTCACCCCGTTTCCAAATAATGCCGCGTAAGCGTTCTCCGACCAGCTCCCTTCCACCGCTCCTGAAATCCCGGGAGGTGCAGAGCGCTCCAGCACCGAGCCACGCTCCTTCCCGCGCGAGAGGCGTCCCTCCCGTGTCCCGGCATCTAACGCGGCTTCGTGCGCTTTTCTCTTCTGCTTCCTCGTAGGGCGAGACGGCTGGGTTTTCTTGGGCAGCGCTCGGCGGTAAATTCAGGTCTCTGCTCGCAGCAGAACCGAGGGAAGATTTGTGACAGATGGGGCTAAGTCACAAACTTGCAGCCTCAGGCAGAATTGTGGAAGTTTCCAGAGTGTGCCCATATTTACCTGATCAGAGAGAAAAGAAAATCTGCAGAGGAAGCCGAGCCTGGCTGCTTGTCATAGCTGACACAGAGCCATCTGCCACAAACCTGTGGCGGCTTCAGATCTCCAATCCCTGCCACCACCCCAGCTCAAATTAAATACAGATTCTTAGAGACGTTATGATGGTTACACATGTCCTCGGCATCACATGCAGGAGACTGTTCAAAAAAAATATGTGGCCTGTTGTATAACCGCACTCATGTATCCCATATGTGGTGCCACATTGAATTTCCGGTTGAATCTGTTTTTATCCTTTGTACTGGATGACATGGTGCCTGAATTCTTTCTTTTCTCCGACACGATGGCAGCCAAGCTGCAGCTTCAAACGCTCACACTTGGCTGAGTTTCTACCTAGGTTGCCAGGTTATCATTGGAGCCTTATTGTGTCCTCAAAGGGCCACAGGGCCTGAAAGGAGGATCCGCACGCTGCCGGACTAATTGGGCAGCCATCTCCGGATTGTTTGGAGGCAAAGGGCTGCTTTAGCACTCTTCTTCTTTTTTTTTTTTTTTTTTTTTTTTTTTCCTCCAAATTAATGACTCTCTGGCACGGGGGTTTTTAAGTGAAGGTATTAATAAGGGGTCTGGCAGGTAATCCCATGATTCGCGGAGTTACATTTGCATTTAATTAATCTTAAAGAAAGCTGAAAGATGAACAGCTGTAATTCAAACTAGCATGGGAAATATGCTACATGGTGCCATCTATCCGATAAAATGAAAGCCGAGACACTTGTTTTATTTCTCTCAAGGATGGAGAACAAACAGATAACAGTCAAAATACTTCCAATAAAAACCAGTAGTTTAAATGTAACGGCAGTTCATCAAGAACCTTTGCATCCAGTTACAAACACAGCCTTTTAAAGATAAATCACTTATCATTCCAGCAGTCAAGCCGCTATATTTGTTGATGTAAAATGTTTTGAAGATGTAGATTGTACAATAAATTTTTAATAAAGTGCCCACTGCAATTTTTAATTAGCATATCTCATTCATGTATAAGTGTGTACATCTATCTGTATGTTTATCACTATGCATATCCTTGTGTCAGAGTCAATGAATGCAATTGTGTCTTTATCTGATGAAGTAGAATCTGTTTTGCAAGCGATAATAAAACGTTATGACAATCCCAAGATTTTCCACTCCGCTCTGGGAAGAAGCACGAAGCGGACCCTCGGTAGGGCGTTACGACGTGAGGCCTGGTAAGGCCTCTCTTTGCGGACAGCTCTGCCCTCAGCTTGCTTTGGACCAGGCAGGGTGGCTCCTCTGCCCGTCCCGGCCGGCTGTCACCCGCCAGCAGACACCAGCAGCGTTCCTTTGCCCGAGCACCGTCCCCAGAGGCGAGAGGCGCGGGCTGCTCCCCCTCCGCACGCGGGCCTTCGTGCCTTCTGACGCCGCCAAGATGCTGAGCTGTCCTTTTTCAGTGCGAGGGAGCTCTCTCTAAAATCACGCCATTAAGCAGCAAAAAACCTAAGGGAGGTCCAGTGGTAAGTGTGCGGGTACTTCCCTAGCGCTGCAGAGTTGTAGTTTTGCAGTAATCTTATCTTGTGTGCTGGTTCCTCCTCATTTCTGCTCGACCGAAGCCCAGCTGGGGTCTGGGCGTTCAGTGTGCTTGAGTAGAAGTGGTCTTCTCAAGACAAGTACGACTACCAGTAGTCGTACTTGGTAGAGCCAGGTCTACCAAGCAGAGCAAGGACTTGGTAGAGCAAGGACTGCCTTGCACTTCATGTCGGAGCGTATCATGAATGTTCACTGACGTTATCACACCCCGCACTGACAAGAGCAAGGGTTTTTTGTCTTCTCTGATGGGGAAACTGAGGCACGGCACAACTAAATCAAATCGGTTTCACAGTGAGTGATTCTCCAAACCAGTAACAGGGAAAGGGGAGATGCTGTAACGTTGCGGTGGGGCTTGTAGTGAACAGGCTCGATACACCAAAGCTCTGTGGCTTCGAGTGGAAGACTGCCGCTGTCCTCGGCGCGCACCCTGAGCAGGCCCACGACCCACGGCGGCCTCACCCAGCTCCTTGGCGAGGTGGTGCTCTGCCTCGGTCTACTTAGTGATACTTCAACCGTACCCAGCTCAGTCTGGTAAGCGAGGCTTCATCTTGATGGAAAATTTTCCTTCTGAGTTACAAAAAACCCTTGCAAATAACGTTTTATAATAGAAACACTGGGAGAACTTTAATTGCAGGGTAATAAATAGCAATTATCTTCCGATACTTCTCTACATTCTTAGCGAAGACACACAGCTGCTCTAGAGCAAGAATGAAAACGTCCTTACCGCATCTCCTCGGACCTTCAGGTTGGCCTCACATCCGGGGCCACCCTGGCCTGTTTCGAGGTCCTCAGTCAAGAGGTGGGAGTTGCAGGTGGTCGGAGGCGATATTTCCCCCGAGGCAGCCTTCCCCCGCCACCAGCCCGCTGTAGACTGAAACAACCTGAGGAGTTTTGCCTCGCAGTTTCTGAAGATCAAACGAGACAGCCTCTCCGCGCTGCTTCATTTAAAGCCTTCACTTCAAAAGGTCAGAGAGACAAATTGGGATCTCGGTCCCGTTGTTCCTACACACATGAGTAAGCGGTGAATGCAGAGACCTAATCTTATGAGTAAAATGACAGAATTAGCCCTTGACTTACTTTCATATTTATTGATGTGTCACCTGCGTTGACACAGCAACTGCAAGCGCTTTGATACGAGTTTCGGTGCGGGGTCGAAGCCGAACGGGTTTTCCCGGCTCCGGCCGGTGTCACCAGGCAGCTCCGACCAGCTCCTTGCCTCCTGCACCAGCAACAGGCCAGGCACCTAATCCTACAGTCCTGTGTCTTGGTATTTGAGATCACAGGAAGCGCAGGTTTATTCCACATGGGAACTGTCTTTTCCCATCTAATAGAAAAGAAAATCCTAAAATCGCTGGAGAATTCTATAGCAACCCGTTTGCAGCATCGCTAGCCCCGCTCTGGGCGTGCTGCAGGCACCGCGAGGAGCCGTGGTACAGACTGCCTTCCGTCCGTGTCCGCAGCATCGAGACCTCTGACTTAGCTCAAAGCTGTTCCGAATTAGGAGGCTAGATTTTTTCTAATTGCATTTTTAAAGACTGAGCCAGCAGTTCATTAGAAATCATGGAGCAAGTTCTGCTTCTCTATTACACCAATATAAATCTTGAATGAATTTATATCAGGATAACTGGGAGGGTAGAATGTACCTCCCATATTGTTCCTCAGATTATTAAAAGTTAAAGGGCCTTGAAAATTAAATTCACCTTTCGCCGTTCAAGCTGTTTACTCCTTGGTTTTTATTCCAGTAAGGACAGTTGAAATGAATTAGTCAGTCTCATTTCTGCTCGTAGTCACTTTTAAGTTTGGTTCTCATGTACTAGCCCAAGACTAGTTTGTGTGGAAAGGACCGGAGGGCATTTTCTTTCAAACAAATTGTTTTCATGGGAATAATTTCCTAGACTTATATTAAAACCCTTCCATGAATCCTTGATTTTGAAAAAAAAAAAAAAAAAGATTTTTCCTCCTTATATACCCTTGATTTTGGGGGACTTTGCGATTCTTTATTTGCAGATATAAACGAGCACCTTAATGAAAGTCCTTGAGAATTTTACCCTCTAATAGGCTAACCTTATTTAACTGAAATACTTTTTAAATGATTCAGTCTGGTAAGCGAGCCTTCGTCTTGAAGGAAAATTTTGCCTCTGAGTTATGAACCCTTGCAAATAAGGTTTTATAATAGAAACACTGTCAGAACTTTAATTATAGGGTAATAAATAGCAACGCCGCATTATCTGCTGATATTTCTTTACATTCTTAGCAAATGTACGCAGCTGTTGCTGGAAACCGATAATCAAGTGCTGTAGAACTGTGGTGCAACTTATCACCCACCCTCCGTGGGAGCGGGAGCGGGAGCGGGAGCGGGAGCAGAGCCCAGCCCTTGGCGGGGAGGATGCGCCGGGATGCGGCTGCGGGACCCGGGGGGCGGCTGGGGGGGGAGCCCGGCCGGGGGGGTCCCGACACGGGGAGGGCGAGGGGACGCACACACTGTCCCACCCGAATATCCCACCCGGGAAAAAAGGCTTTTCCCATCCCGACGAGGCCGCAGGGGCGGAGGTGGGGGCAGAGAAGGGGACCAGGGTTAAACGAGGCCGCTGGTACTTAAAGCAAATAATAATGATGATGATGATGATGATGTTAAAGGCGAGGAGGGCGCCGGGGGCGATCGCTGCGGGGGCTCCGCGCAGCCCCGCGGGCGGGAGCGGAGCCCGGCAGCCCCCGCAGCCCCTCCGCCTCCCTCCGCCGGGGCGGCAGCTCCCCCCCGCCCCAGCCACCTATTATTGGTAATAGAAATACAAGGTTAATTTGAAAAACATGTATATACCATCTATATACCATTCCTATAGAGAGCCGGCAAAGAGAAAGACACACAGACGGAGCCCCTTTCCGCGGGCGCGGAGCGGCCGCCCGGGCTGCGCAGCCTTTCCCCGAGCCCTGCGCGCCTCCGGCTGCCCCCGGCTCCATCTCTCCTACGGTTTGGGTGCCCGCACCAAAAACAAAAGCCAAAAAAAAAAATAAAAAGAAAAAAGAAAATCCCCAACCACCCCCCCCAAGCAAACAAAAACTACCCCCAAACCCCGCAAGAACACCGAGCAAAGGAGTGCGGCGCGGAGGAGGACTGGGAGGGATGCGTGCGAGGGGCTTAACCCTTAGAGCTTTGAAGGCAAAACAAGGAAATGCATTGGAAAGGCATGTCTGTAAACAATGATAATTAGCCTTTTCAAAAATCATAACACTGATTAAAATCTCCGATTCATTATTTATTCATCACAGAACCTCTTTGCAGACCTGGGAATAGTGATTAAAACCTAAGTGCTTCTCAATTTTTGCACGGCTAGAGAGGCGCCTGCCTAAAAAGGGGTTAAAATGGAAAGGAAAGAGGAAACCAGGCAAACAGAATTCTTCTTTTAAGAACCAATACTTTCTTCTTCCCTTCCTGGCAGGAATACTCCTATTCTCCCAAATTTTGGTATTATGAAAATGTTTCTCATACTAAGTACAAGTGTTAGACTGAATCCAGTTGGTACTAAAATTGCAAACACACTTTCACTCCTAGAAAAGCCAACAGAAAGGAACTTCTTTTAACTCCATCCTCGCAGGTTACGTGGTAAATGAGGAACTGATGGTCAACTGGCCAATTATGGTATAAATATCCGTTGTTTACAGCGAGGTGTTAAATGAGCCTGTCGAGCACAAAGGATCAGACTGTCTAAGCTACAATTTGTGCTTCATCCCATTATGTCTCCCCTAAAAAGGCCCGTGCAGTTGTAGGTAATGTGCGCGCAGAACATATTTCTTTCTGTTGATTTTAGTTTGCTTTAATTCAATACACACTCTTGTTTACTTTTTAAAATTTAAATAAATGTCAGCATTGTATAATTTCTATGTTAACAAAGCAGTGAGCAAAATCCCTTGTATGTTTATAAAATATTATTGTTTAATTCACATAGTTTAGGAATTCCAAATGTTGAGAATAGGAAGGAGGCCAAATACCATCTGTTTATAACTATGATGCATCATCATATGTGTACTTTAAAAAAGAAGAAGAAAAAAAGCTTGGTCAATCATGCCACTGTTCTATCTGTTCGGAATATGGTGAGGATTTTAAATCGCTCTGTGCAATTTGCAGGAATTTAATTCCGAGCAGGGATGTTACAGGAGTCGCTCACGTCTGTGTTCCTGTCGGAAGAACTGCATGAGATACTCGTGTGCCCCAGCTACTGCAGCACGAATTCAATCACTTTCTCCCAGCCTCAATATTCCCCCTTTCTAGAAACCAAGAAACCCAAACTGGAAGAATTCTTGAAACTCCTTACAGGTTTTGGAGGGGTGTGTGCATCTGAGGGTTCATTTTCACGCGATTCATGCATTCATGCTCCTGGATTTTTAAGGACAGGGAAAAAAACATGATGATTTTGTAGCCTGTCTTGCCAAACACAGGCTATAGACTATCATTCAGCTGATTCTGCAAATGGTTTTTTTTTAAAGAAAAAAACAACCTCTCTGTCAAATGTTAGTAGTTTTAGGTCCAAGTTAAAATAGGTCCTCGTTAAAAATAATACATTCCGTACTATTGAGATGTACGTAATGTGCATTTTAAAGAGAAGGTAGTCTGCAGGCTTAAAAACAAAGAGAGTGTCTCAAAGTTAAGTAGATAAGAAGATTTTTTTTTTCCAAACCCAAGTTAATTAGCTAGTACGTCAAGTCTCATAGATGTCCTCCTACCTTTCAAGGGCTGAAGAATCCCCAGTAAATGTACTTAAACTTCCTAGTGAGGGCCAGTGAGATGAATGCAGAGATTAGGGCGAGTATTACCGTGCCTTCTCAGTGCATCCCAGCTGCAGTTCATCCTACTATTGATAATGATGCTTGGAGTTACTGAGGTGGTTTCTGAGACTCACATATGGGGTCCTTTCCCCAAGGATGAGGAATAATAGCGGCACTCAGGTGGTACGGGGAGGGTAAGAACAGATTTGCAGTTATCTTTGCCTGGTGTGTGGTGACTTTTCGGTTGCGCCGATCTAATAAACAGAGAGGTACGCTCAGGGCAAGGGCTGTAATTCTCTGGTTTTTTGTTTTGTATTAACAAATGGGGGAAAAAAAAGCACAGGTGAAGGGAAAAATGTCTGGGCTTGCTGGAACCCAGCCCTGGCAGAATGCTAGTGCAGTATGAAACGTTTTGTGGCCAAACTCGTAGCAATTTCTGTAATACCACAATTTAGCATACTATACGCTGCGCTGAAATGCCTGGGACTTTGTTTTTGAACTTCTTCCTTTCTACTGTTACATTTAACTTGCAGCATCTTGAATTACTTAGCTACACCCAGATAGAAAGTTACAGCTTATTTAGCAATATGTACTGCACCGAGCTGTTACTGCTAAAAACTGTCCATCAGAGGGGGAAAGCCCTTTCCAGCCCTTCGCTGTATGTTTTCCATCATAAGTCAGTCTCGTCTGTCTATCTCAGGCATCTCATTCTGCGACAGTTTACTATCTGGAAAGACTTTTTTTTTTTTCTTTAAAAAAAGGAAGTGCCTTACACACCTTTCTTAAGTAACCTTTGTGGAGCTGGTTCCATCAACAGAGACAGTTTGCTGCCCTGTGATGTGTTTCATCTGCTCCCACTGACACTACAGGAGTGAAAAGCAGGACAAAAGACACCTTCTGTCACTGCAGTTTGCAAAAATTCATAAATGTGAAATGTATACATTCCCAACTCGAAGAAAAATGGTGTTCTGTGCCAGCTTCGGATAGTCAGGCATGCATTCCTGCATATTACTTCCTATTTTCCATGGCTATGTGATCCTTGGTCTCCCAAGCTCAGATAGCAATCAAGGGGCCAGATTGTCCAATTATGGTGTGCATACCTGTCCACGAGGAATTATATGGAACCCTCATACTCATTTATCACTTCATTTTTACACGCTGCAGTAGTTTTATGAGATACACTGATAGAAGCCGTTTCGAAGGTTGCTAAATACCATGTTCATTGCATGCTTGGTTTCATGCAGTTCCTGGGCGCTGGAGAGTCGGTGCAGAGGGATGGTGTTTTGAATCTTGCCCAAGCACAGGTATAAATTCTATATAAAGAGCTGTGGTTGAGGTTATGCCTCCTCAGTATGGTGGGCATATCTGCCCTACCCCTCAGACATCAAGGTGGGCAGCCAGCGGTACCTGAATTGGGGCCAACAGCTTGCCATCCAGCAACGGCACGTCTTGCACGCGTGTCTGAGGGTGGCTGCGTTTGCTGCTGTCCGAAGAGAAAACAAAACGCACACCAGGCGTACGGCGTGCGGTAATTCACGGGGAAAACGTACTCCTCGGTGCATCCCACTAGCTTCTAGTACCCTTTTGGGGTCTGGATGCCTTGTGTTCCCTCTAGCAGTGGTAGCTGAGGGCATTCATCATCTCACAAGCTCCCGGGCATTCACATTTAACCAACCTATAATTTGGTTTTTAAGTGAAAGCAGGGAGATTAATAAACTTAATCTAGCATTCACACAGATTTGAGGACAGCTGACCTCTGCCCTCTAGAGACCCAGGCTCATTTAAGAATCTGCATCTGAGAGAGCCCCTACAGTTGTAATGTCGCAGCGAGTCCTGTCCCCCATGGGCTGCAGCGTATCACCCTCTAGGTCTGCAGCAGGAACAGTGGTGACAAGGAATTTGTTTCTTTTATTTATGTCTCCGCCTCTAAAAGGGTCAGTGTTAGCAAACACAGCTCCCTCCTGCAAGATAGCAGGCTAGAGCAGCTCTCCTGGGGGGGAACCACAGCAGAAATAAAATCTTAGTCAAAAAAAACATTCAATCTTGCGATTTGTTTGTATTTAGGAATGAAAAAAAAATCCAACCCCCCCCAAAAAAGGCAAAAAAAAAAAAAAAAAAGCAAGCTGGTATCTTACATCTCTGTTTTGGGGCACAGGTTTGCAAGTTTTGGTGTTATCCTACACAAATCCCCTAATCAGCAAAGCCTTTCATGTTGAAGCATTCAGCCAAAGGAAATGCTGCCTCAAACGGCAAAGCATTCTGTACGGATTTCTTTGCACATTTCATGTCGCACAATTCTTTGGAAAAATTTGGAAAGGAGTAGTTTGTCAATGCTATTAATAGATACGTTTAATGCAGGAGTGTGCAATGTGATGAACAGCCTTGGCAGGAACCATATCCAGCCTGATTGTATTGTAATACTGTTTGATGCAGCAGTATGTTTGATCAGTTACAAGTGATGAGTATCATATCACATCAAACAATTTAATACAGTCTCATTGTATGGAATTATGGCTGCTGTCAATCAGCACGTGGCCTATTCCTTACAGATCTGTCTTTGGGAGCTGGAATACAATGGTAGCTACATATGCATTAATAAATAAAGTGCTGCTGAAATTCCATACAGACCTGTTGAGATTGTTGTTTCTCTTTCATGGCCTTTTTTTTTAATTATTTTTATTTTTTTTCCTCTTTTCCTTTTCAATGCTGCGTGGAGATGAGCTCACCTGGCCAAGAGGACTGCCAAGGGTGGGGCCGGCGTGCTTTGAAGGGTGCTTGGAAAACATCTAGCAAAGATATATGAGAGCTGTGAATTTTGTTTTTGCGAATAGCAGCCTGAGTATAAATCCACTGAACTTGTTTTCTGCTGAAGCTTCACAGAGCCTCTTTTCTTGGCTTCCTCAGGGGGAGGAGAGGCTACCTATTAAAAATGCATATGTTTTGTCTTACTGCTTGGCACACCTCACTTGATAACCCCCTACTTTGATTTGGGGATGGCACTCTTTGAACTTAAAGTCTCTTCCTTAGGACTGATATATTCAAGGTGCTGGAGGGGAAGCCTATGTCAGATGAAAGATAAGTATGTAAATAACAGTACAGAGGTGGGGTTTAAGGCATTACCCATTTTACTATCAGTTTCAGACATATGCTGCTCTGATGCTGGCTTGCCTTGCAAAAGCTTGAGGTCCCTAACACAGCATATGATTTTTAATGAAGTCATACTCTGCTGCCCACAAATATGGGGTCATGCTACACTTGTACGGGAGCAGTGATTTCAGTAATGTTGCTTATTGTGGTCAAAGAGGGCAGAAGATTGCCTTTTTGCATTGTGTGGCTCTGGGGTTTTGGAGCCTGCACAGACAAATTGATTACATTGCAGTAGGCCACACATTCAGAGAATAGAGGTGTCACGCTGAAAAGCCAAATTTCAGCAGCTGATTAATCAATGTAATGACGGTAAGTTTTTCCACCTTTTGCTACGGTCTCAGCTTGCAAACCTGAATAAGCATCAGTACTTGCAAGGGAAACCTCGGAAGACATTTTTGTAGATACTAAAGGAAGTGGTTGTTGACTTAATAAATGACACATTTCCCTCTACATACCGAATTATCCTAGGGGTTAAAATGAACATGGTTAGAGATAGGGACAGAAATAAGGATATCTGCATTTAAGAAATATTTCTAGTTGACTTTGAGGTGGTGACTGAGTTTGAGCTCACCCCTGGTTTGGAGGGGTTTCCATCGCAGGGATTAGCCAGCTTCCTGAAGGCTGCGTTGACCGATCACAACGAAGGACGCAGAGCAATCAGGGCTGTGGTGCTAGCCTGGAGGAAGCTTAGCATTTATGTAACTTAACAACCCGAACTCAGAGGCATCCATATAAAGCAAATAAATAGAGACCTGGCTTGCCTCTGTAATATCATCCACCTGATAATTCCTGAGGGCTGCTCAGCCAGGTATTTCCCCTGCCTTGTAATCCAAGCAAGATAGACAAGACCCCATATGCTCCTTTTTCCATACAGGAATAGGTTGTCCTGTTACCCGTGTAATTCTGGAATCTTGTTATTTTTATGGACTAGAAAATGGCCATCATTATACCCTGCTCTTGCAAATGAACCTGACTAGTTCAGAGCCAAGAGCTCGATGGTGTCTGATAGTCTGGGTCTTTTATGGTGCAAGGTAATGTAAAGATAGCAAGTATAAAATAATATTTTTAAGTGTTCTTATAGAAAAATTATTTTTCTTCAGACCTGGCTCATTACATAGCTATTAATGATGCTCCAGAATCGCACAGCACCTGAAGTGGAGCGTGTCCTACCCTGGTTTATTGCGTGTCTGGCATTAATTGGCAATGGCTCCGTCTGAGACCGTGATCCAGCCAAATCCTGTAGGCCACGCAGGTCTGGACAGTATTTAGAACAGAAAACTCATCCAAGCAAGAGGAGCATTGGTTTGCCACTAATCCACAGGAGAGCAGTACCTCCGCAAGGTTATTTGTAGATTATAAGGCCAAGAAAGGACTATTTGGATCATCTGGTGTCACGTGTATAACACAAGCCCTATGACTCCCCCCAATTAATTCCTGTTTGAACCAGAAAACCTCATCCTCTACCAGTCTAAAAATTGCCAGCAATGCAAAAGCCACCACAGCCCCTTTGATATTATTAGATATGGTGGGTTTAGTGATATTTTCTCTCACACAAGGAGCCAAAGTGATGTTTATCTCCTGTAATTATTAGATACTTGCTGCTAGGGCAAGGAAGTCAGTCACGGCACCGAGGCCGAGGTCCCCTAAATATCTAACCTTTTGCCTGGCTTTCCCTCATGGTCCCTTCTCAATCTGGCTTTCTTCATTTTGCCCATTTTTTGGGGTTACTATTGCAAAGGGCAGTTCTTCAGCAGATACCACAGTGATTTTGAGGACAGAGTAATGGGCCATTGACCAATAGTGCTCCTTGAACTAGTTTGGTGGGATCCACCCCAGGTAACCAGAAGTGGCATTGCTAAAATGATAACCATAGCTATAACTGCTGTGCATTTTAGGGGGCTAAAATAAAAAATAAAATTGATGGCATTGGTGTAGGTTGTGAAACTATTGTGCTCACGGAGATGAAAGGCACCATATGTGAGATACATTGCTGATCTTCAGAAGAATTGTTCTTAAAGAGTACAGGGGCAGAGTCTGGTCTGTGCCCGCTGTAGGGGCAGCACTTCAGGGGCTGGTGGCATGAAGTGGGGTTAGAGGATGAGAGCGGGTGCCATTCACCCGCTATACGGGAACGTAATGAGCTCAGGGTTGGCATTGTTGAACTAAAACGTCAGATTTTAATTATAAGGATAAAAGTTTTTTTAAAAAATCCTGTAGAACATGAACACTGATTTTTGCAGGCATTCACCCTCATTTGTACAACACATACATCTCCCTCTTCTAGCTGCACAGCCTATGAAATCTGTGAGAGGACTATAATTTCTTAAAGAGTAAAATACGCTTTGTAGCTAATGAGATACCCACATCTCCGCCATCACAATAATAACGAAAAACCTGACAAGAGCAGTAAAATTCAGCCCCTCCCCACCCCTTTCCTTTCTTGGAGGGTGGAGGGAGCAAAATTATTAGTGCCCTTTCATGGTGGGAAGAGTGAGCTATAGGTGACAGGACATCGCTCTCCTCCCTCGCGAGGGTGCCAGAGCATCCTGCGCCCAGGTGACCCAACCCCGCTGGGAGGCGAGGGACCCCCCAGCCCAAGCACTGTGCTGCAGTGGCACACCCATCCCGTCCACGCAGGGTGCCCGTGGAACAGCTTGCTCCGTGCAAACCGTGCACAACCCCCCCGGTGCGTGTGCCAGTGACGTCCAACACGAGACCTTCAAGCACCTCACCGAGAGGAAGGGCTTTTCCAACCTAAACGAGTCGACGTAATTCTATGGCTCTCCCTTCCTACCCCCCCCATCCCCCCAACGTTGGTGCAGGACCCCCAACGAGTTAAAAGTATAAGAGCTGCTCAGAAGGAGGTCAGCTAATAAACGATATCTAAATCCTAGTCCCAGATTTTCTGTTTTAAACATGCTGCACAACTAACACCGTGACACTTTGGCAATATGATGGAGAAAAAAACCTGTGCCAGCTGACTGATGAGCACCCATCTTTTTTAATTAATTGGGTTGAAAAAAATGTCTTGTGTCAGTTTGAATGTAGGGGCTCTTTCAGCTGCGTTTTTCTGGATACATATATAGATATATCTAATTGCAGATTTGAAAGCCCAGCATGAGACCTCATAAATGATAAAAATATGTATATACTAGAGTTATACACACACACATATGCACATATTGGATAAATTGATACTTAAACATATACGTGTGTATATAATGTTCTGTTCTCTGTTCTGAGAGGTATTTATAAATAGATTTTATGTATATCTATTTCTATTATTCACAGCTCTACGTGCGTGCGTATTGTAAAATCTGTTTGTTTGGTGGTTTTTTTTTCCTGGTATGCTTTTTAGTTTTTAGCAGGGTAATATATCTGATTTCTCTTTAAATTAAATGAATTTATTTGTCTGCCTTCCCTTAATGGAATCAGTTTTGATATACTCTTTGTTCATGCTGTTACAGGCTTCAGTCTAAGGGCTCTTTGTATTAACTTTTTTAAGTTACATTACAAAGAGGTTTTAAGATTTCCCAACAGGCTTTTATTTAACCAGGGCTTTTGATCTCAAACCTGCTGGGGCCTAGTGAAATCCTTACCAATTCTCCAGTAACTCCTCACTATTGGAATTTGAAAAGACCCACCTGAAGGATTTAACTCGCTGTATGGCTTCAGCCATCCTTTAGATGCTTCTATTCATGCAGACAGCGAGGGGGTGGAGGGCACCCTTTGTGATCCTCCAAGTAGCCTAAGGTGCCCTTTGCATAAGTTGTACTCCTGAGGAAATAAAAATCAGGAGGACACAAACCTATATACCTTATTTCCTGCTATCTTTACTTAAAGGAGGAGCACAGGGGGTCTGCTTAACATCCTTTGCTACCTAAATACCTTTTGGACATGGGAACTCAATAAAGGAACTTTCATTGCATCCATTACCCTACTGCGGTGCATAGCAAATTAGATTTAAAAGGGTACTTTTTCCCTTACAGCTATTTCTATCATTTTCTTTAAAATTTCAATTTAGTGTCTAGTGACAGAATATTCTGTAATGTACATTAGAACTATATAACACCAATTATGCTAACTGTGAACGTTATTTCAAAAGAATTAGTTATATTAAGTTATAGACAAACCATTGGGAAAAAAAAAGGTCAGGTTAGGGAAAAAAAAAAAGGAGCTATGTGATAATGTTTTAAAGGAGCAACATGAAGTGAATGCTCTTTTCATTTTTTAATCCTTTCATTTTGCATAACCCACACTGCAATTTCACTACTCACTTGGTTTTCCTTATTCAGGCAGCGGGATGTCAAGTCACCGGCTTAGTTTACAGCTACAGATCGTGGTGTAAAACCTACAGCTGAGTCTTGTGGTTGGGGAGAAACAGCATTTCCTCTGTTTTTGGGAAATGAGATCGTGCAAATTCATGAAAAGTCTCTTGGCAGACACTGATGACCAGTACATCGGGGAAAAAAAAAGGAAAAAATGCTGGCAGACCAAACTTGAAAGAATATAATAACTAAGCACATTCTTGTCACAGTTTGGTTGCCTATTTTCTTTCTCATGACTGTAACACACATGACATGTCTATTACTTGCATTTTCTGTTAGTTCCCTCAGATTTTTCTTTTTCATTTCAGTCCGATGTTAAAATAAAACCACTCCAAAGAACACAACAGAATCTAAATCAACTTTCTTTTTTCATGACTCTTATTTCCATTTGTTTATTTGCTTTTGGTTTGTGGGTTGGAGGTTTTTCTGCGTTTCAAGACATTAGGTGTTTGGGCTACTTTGTGCGTATTTGATCTGGATTTATATTACAGTGGAGATGTTTTTGTGTAGATGAGCAAAATAAAAATTCTCTATTTTAGTCTTCTTTTTTTTTTTTTTTTTTCTTCCTTAGAACTGGTTTAAGACTTTTGCTGGAACCGTGCAAGGTTTGGTTATTTCAGTTTGCAGGGATTCCTGGCAAATCATTCGTGTTTGTTTGATGTCCTGTGGGATCAAACTGCCATGAATTTTGAATGATCTAAAAACTGTGTAGTTTACTTCAGCTAAAACTGCCTTCCACTTGAAAACATAAATCAGCTCAGCTGAAATCTAGTCAAGGTATTTTTTTATTTTTTTTTTAACACCTGGGATTTGCCCCAGCTCCAGCAGGAGCCAGAGCATCGCCGCGTTCAGAAGAGCTGCTGTGGCCCCCGGGCTGCGCCCGCAGGATGGCATTGCCGCCAGCCAAGGGCCGAACAGCTGAGCAGGGGACAGTCATGGCTGTCCATCGCGTATCAGCAAATGCTGGGTCCTTGAGCAGACCCTGCCATATGCCCCTGCCGGGATTGCGGCTTGTAATGGGCTCACGCGGGGTGAGTTTTGCATTTTTTGGGGCCTTCTCACACCAGTCTAAAATTCAATAACTGCACAAACCCCATAGGACTCCAAGTCGAGACTCTTTTAACTTGCAAACACAGCTCCAAGTGGAGTCACAGTAGGAGCTTTCACTTTTTCTCTAGCAGTCAAGTGAAATTAAAAGCAGATGCGCAGGCTGGCATTGTCTCTGGGGGACGGATGATATTATTTCACCAGCTTGACATCTGTTGAGACTAGATTTAAACCCAAAATGTTCTTGCCTAGTCCTGTTTTCTAGATCCTGTGCAAAGGGAGTCCCCATCAAGTGTATTTGTGGATTCAAGCTTACCTGCAAACCTGGAAGCCTCTGAGATGGGGCTTCAGATTGGGCTCTTCTACATTAAGAAGATGCAAACCGTGATCGATAGGTTTACGTATTTGTGGACTGGATGTGAGACTTTAATGAGTCCATCTTTACAAGACAGTGGAAAAGAAAGGTAAATCAGGAGGGGAAGAGCCTTTGACAGGCAAGGCCTGCCAATATGCTGGAGTGCATGCCCATGTGCACCCACAGGAAAACGCCCCGATCCAAGACCTTTGTTCTTCGTAGAATTCCTCAGAAATCTAGGCAATACCGTCTTTGCCCACCTCAAAGAGGGGAGGCTGTGCTTCTCAGGCACATCTTTTCCACTGTGCTCTACTCATCGCTCTGTGTCTTGGAGGGTTATAGAAAGCCCTAATTTCCATGTGGATGGCGATGGCTGCCTTTGTTGGGGGAGCAGCACCGGATGCTGCCCGGATGCCTGAATAGCCAGCAAGAAACCAGAGCATCCCAAGTTTTATTCTCCCGACTCCCCCTGTGACCTTTGGTAAGTAACTTAACCTGTTGTCCTCAGGATCCCCAGTAAAATGGGAGACCTTAATACTTATCTGGTGGGATAACAGTGCTTAATACTTACCTAATTGGATGACAATACTTACCTACATACCTTACAGGGGTGTTGTGAGGATTAATTAGCTAATGTTTGTAAAGTGCTTTGGAGATGGAAAGCGGTATATAGCAGTGCTAAGCGCTGTTACTGCGTGCCAGCACCAAGACCTTAAAATGGCTAAGGACGGAATAAGAGTTTTTATATGTTTTAAAATAAGCCAATTGTTCAAGACATCCGGATGCTGGAATTATTTTTAGACAGAGATTTCTAAGAAAGTTGGGAAACTGAAGGGTGTAATTATATGACCTGAAACCTTTTTCTGTTTCTTTTAGTTGACTGACTAAACTTAATCTTAGTTAGGTGTCGTTTGATGAATTGTAAAAACTGCTTGTTGGAGTTTAAGATCTATCAGTGTTTACTCTCGCTGATCAAACAATATTTCTTGAAATAAATATCGATGTTACAATTTGGACAAACAAATATATTCAATATGCCAGAGGAAGTATTTATTTCTCTGTTCTTTCTTTCTGTATTTCTTTCTGTAAGCAGCTTTTTTTATCAGAGTAATTCTGCTCTTGTTCCCATTAGGGTAACTGAAAGGTAACACCGCTGCAGTAAATGGAATTACACCAGATACAAAAGCATTATGTGAGAGCAAAATTATATTTATATGTGGTCTGAAATGCAACTTGACACTTGGATTTAAAGAAAAATCAAACCAACTGTTCCTAGAAATATATATAAATGCAACTTTAACAAAAACTGTCAAGCTCTTTGTTGAATACTGTTTGTTTCATGGCAACTCCTAAACAGATTTTGCAAAAGGAAGGTCTGGTATAGCATAGACCATATTTTCCCTTTCATGGGAGGAAACTTTGCAAGATTTTTGCCTTTAAATATTTTATTTGGTTCCTAATGTGGGCTCTTGGTCCAAGAAAGCAACTTTATAGTTATCAAAGCGCCCATTTGTATTTTTTTTGCAAGAGCATTTCTTCAGATCTTTTACTCTCCAATGTTAGAGAGAATTCCCACAAATTCCTGAAATCTGTTAAAATACAGAGCAGAGTGCTTACATTGGTATGTTGTACGTTGGCTGTCCCTGTTAAAAAGGCTGTGCATTTTCATTCTGGATATGCAAAAGAAATTCGATATACTGCTGGGTTAAGCACCAGGATTTGGTTGGCTCTAGGACCAATTCTTACATTTCTGCATCAGGCAAACATAAGAATGGATAACACTTAAAATAAAACCTGCCCCAAAGCCTTTCTTATGGATATCAGGTTATTTGAAAATGTAATAGAGACCATTCCCCGTAATCAAGGG
The DNA here is from genome assembly GCF_963921805.1 of Phalacrocorax carbo. Taxonomy (NCBI): domain Eukaryota; kingdom Metazoa; phylum Chordata; class Aves; order Suliformes; family Phalacrocoracidae; genus Phalacrocorax; species Phalacrocorax carbo. Next base: position 4,985,826 of record NC_087517.1, read on the forward strand.
TGAGTCAAGGAAAATGGCATCAAAGAGCTCAAAGCAGCCAAGAGGAAAACTTAACCCAACCCCAAGTGTCCGTGTCCCATCTACCAGAACAGCCGAGGAGACCTTGGGGGAAGCCGGCTGGGAAGTCAGGTGCTGTTGCTGGGAAGGATATCTTCCAGCTTAGCTGGCATTTGGCCCTTCAGCTGCTGTGCAAGCCCAGCATGGGCCCATGGGTGTTGAATCCAGCTTTGGACCACAGGAGGAGGATGAAATGAAGTATGACTGACGCTGTCACTGGCAAGCTTGTCAAGCTAATGCTTATAATATATGCATATGAATATAATAGCTATCTAGTGCTTTGCAGTTGGCTGTTCCTGAGGAGGAGCTGGGGGGACAAGGGGACTTAGTGTTTGGGGAGACTTAGCTGTATCTAGGCAGCAGAATTTGCAGACTTGGAAGCTGGTTAATTTGGTTGAAGCACAGTACTTTGCTAACTCCTTGGTGACTGACGTTGACATTTCCCAGGACAGGAACTATTGCCAAAATGGAGAGGATCGCCGTAGCCGGTGCCGGGAGCTCAGAAGGTGAAACTGCGGACAGGGAGGAAAAGGTGGGGAAAGACGAGGGATGCAATTTGACGCTGGGGGACCATGACCATCAGGGTGGCTGTCACAACAGCAGCAAAGTCAGCTCTTATTTTCCTTTCTGCTCTTGCCTGCTCTCTCTGATGCTCTGGAAGGATTCTCTGAGCTAGATCAGCTCCTAGCGCAGCGTGCTCTGCAGGTGAGTGGCATTGCCTGGAGACTGGGCACCTTATGTGGCCCTGCCTACACCTGATAACCCCTCTGTGGCTGTACTGATGGAGGAGCAGCGCTACAGAGCATGCTGCCAGCCAGGCGTGCTCTCCCACGACCTTCATGTGTTTGACCAGGACTGTACTGGGGGGAAAATGGGCCGGTTTGGAGACAATGGAAGTAAAATTGAAATCTGAATTTCCATCCTTGCTCTCAGTGACCTTGGGCAAATCGTATAACCTGAATGGAGACTGGGATAAAAGCCCATTTCTACTGTCCTTTAGGAATTATTAGAGATAGTGCAGCACCCAGGTGCCACCACCATGGAGACAGACACAGACGTGCAGGGCAGCTCCCATCACAGAGCGGGACTGCACACTATGTCGCATGATGGGAGAGCACTTCCCCCATTATCTCTGCTCTTGCTGCTCCTGGAAGACCTAAAGAAGATTAGCAGCAGATGATTTTGTACACCTGGATTTAATCTTCACTCCCTGCCTTACACGTATCAACTGCATCTGACGGTGTATATGTTTGCAGCGTATTCACCTATTTGGCAATACTCCTTTTAAAAAAACAGATGTTTTGGGAGGAGTGAATGGCCCAAAGTGGGACTATCTGAGCAGACTACTCTTGCTGCTTCAGTGAAGGGTCATGTGTAGTTTGGCCCAATAACACCTGAAATTTCTTCAGTGATGTCTACCAGAACTTGTATACCAAAGCTTCTGGTCCTATTCTAAGAAGCGTTCAGTTAAATAGTAACTTCTATTTAATAAAAAAAGAAAACTTTAGCCATTAATACTGTTCTGTAGTGGTCATACAAATATGACAGTGCTACTGGAGAGCTTCGAGGTGGCATGTAGGCATCTGAACACAAGGCACCTAGTCGCTGAGGCTGCCTCTGGCCACCAAAGAGACACAGGCAGCTCTGGGCTATGCGTCATCCTGTATTAAAAAAGCTCAGTGATCCCTTCCTCACCTTTGGCCAAGCATTTCCACTCATCCCTTCAACCAAAGCTGATGTTACATGGGCCATGCCCGCTCCGGGGAGCTGAGCCGGCCAAACCCAGACCCTGGGAAATGGATCCCCAGGTGGTCACTGGGGGTGTCAGCCCCAGCCTAGAGAAAGGACATAAGGCGTGGGGTGGGGGGGTATTGGGAAGGGTAGAGGCATAGCAGCCTCAGAGGGGTCTGGGTAAGACTCCAAGGAAACACCTTAAGAAGGTATCTTATTGGTTTTAATCATTGCTGAGGCTGTAGGTGGTTGGACACAAAGGTTTAAAAAAGATGACAAGAAATGGCTGCAAAAGGAAGATGAAAATTAAGCATTTGTTTGGAGACGGCCTAAGTTAAGTGAAGGACACCCTGTGCAGGGTGCTGAAGCCCGTGGCAGACCCGAACCCTCTTGTTTCGGCCTCAGCCTCACCCATCAGGGCAGGCACCACTGCAATAGGAAGTATTTGTGCTCTGCTCAGCGTGTGTGGATTGCTGCAGCCCTGTATGGGACCGTAGGAAGAATCAAAGTGAAGTGTCCTTTTTAGGTCCTCGAGAAATAGAGCTTTCTGCTGGTTAACCATTACTTTGCATTTTCCCTTCCTTACAGAAGGACTAAGGTTAAACATTAAGCGCCTGCAGTGAAGGACACCTGTATTTGCTGGTCCCATTATGCAGCTATACTGAAAAGGCTTTACAGCTGTCTAAATTAGCATAATTAAATCCACATCAATTAAAAAACCTCCACCATCTCGTTCCCCTTCACATGCAGATAGTAGCATTTGTCTAAGGTGCTAAGTGACAAAGGAACTTTTTAGCAGTCGAAGCCCTAGCTGAAAGGAAGAGTAATACGGTTTGTATATTGGCCCATGATTCACCTTAACACCAGTGGAAGTGATTAGTGGCCGCTGCTCTGCCTAAAGAGGTAGGGCTGCATTTTGCATGACAATTATGCCAGTACCCAGAGCAATGCATTAGAGATGTGCATTTTACAACATGCTTTTGCTTCTATTGCTCCTTTATACTCCATTAATGGGGGTAAACAAAGCCTGGCATGATTTGGCCAATTTCCCCCACCCTACTTTCTTCCCCTTTTTGGTTTTTTGTTTTGTTTAGTTTTGTTTTGTTTTAGGGTTTTGTGTTGTTCTGTGTGGGGAAGCCCCAGTGACCCCAGGATAGCAGCAAGGCTGCGCTGTGTGATGCTAGCAAAGAGAATTCCTCCAGATGAAAACTGACATGGGGTTCAGGGGTTAATTTCTGGAACAGGCGCATTTGCATACAAATGAAAAATGATGGAATTTCTGTTCTCCTAAATTTTCAATGTCATCAGCATCAAACAGCAGTCAGTGCTCCCTTGCTGTTTGAAGAATATTCATTACTTCAGAAGAAGGGGCACCTTGTTTGGTATTAATCTCCTCTTCAGGTCAATGACTTAATTTGCTAAACTCCATCTGAAGTGCCACTCACTTTCTGATTTCTCTGCTATTCTTTGTTATTTTTCATAACATGTTCTTAATACTTTTTTTATTTGTAAGGGGATACGCATCTCCAGCAAATGCGAGCGGGAAGAAGGACTCCCTTTATTTATTTTCATCCAAAGCACTCAGCGCCCGTCTGTATCATTTGTATCACGTTTTGGTGTCTGCTTGTCTTAAAATTCATGGGGTTTTTTAGCAGAAAAAAAATAATTTGTAGACTCAAATGGGAAAAAAAAACCCCATTTTTCTTCCAAAACTGATATCCAAACGGACATCTGGTGCCTTGTGCAACAAGGTTACAGGGTGTCACGCCTCGAACAAAAGGTAACAAGCAGCAAAGTAATTAATCCCCCAAAGAAAATCATAATATTCTTTTAGTTCCTGCCTCTGGAAATTCTCATCTGAAACCGAGGTGGCTGAGGACGTACTCGGGGAAACTTCTTGCTAGCTCTTATTTCCCCATTGTCCTCTCCGTGTCTGCCAGGGGCCTGAGGAAGGATCCGATTTCCCCCCGTTTTTGCCCTTCATGGTTATAATTCTTCTCCCTGAATAGGATTATTCAGAGGATCTTTAGATCTCCAGAGCTTGGGGGTGTTACTGGGTAATTGGCCCGGGGCTCTCGGATGGCCATTCCCACCCTGTGGCCTGGGCACTCCTGGGCGAGGGTCCCGGGGGGAGGCGGGGGTCCCCCCCGCTCCGCCGGAGCATCCCCGCTCCGGGACAGGCCAGGCTCTGCCGTCGCCATCCAATTCGGGTGGAAGGCCTATAACAAAGCCTCAAAGGCAGAATTTGCCCTATAACCCTTTGTTTTTATATGTCTAGACCTTCCTGAACTTTCTGGCCAGACATTCCTGATTCTCAAGATAATTTTTTTTGTTGTTTGTTTTTTAATTATTAATCAAATCTGATTTTTTTTTTTTGGCATGATCGCTCATGGAAATGAAGCAATTGCACTGTCTGTTTTTTTGTCTGTCGCCCCTACTAACTTTTGAACCTCTTTGCCAATGTCTATCCAGTTTGTTAGCAGGCTAGAGATCTTGAAGGTGTGAAGTGCTTTCCAGTATTTATTCCCCCCCCCCCCCCCAAATCTCACCCTGAAACAGCAACATTTACTGTTTGAAATGATGCAGATAGCTAAGCTTTTCTGGAGTTTTTTGTGACTTGCAAAGGGGAAAAGAGGTGATCTGAGGATTAATTCCCTGCATGGCTTTATGAAACCTGTTAACAATTAACCAACTCGCTCCGAATGCCTCCAGGTCCAGCTGGGTGAGGTTCAAGATCCTTTGCGAAAAAAAACAAACAAACCCCAAACCCAGACAAACAACAAACTATTTGCACATAGAATATACCTACAATCTGTATGCAATTGCATCTTACTGCCTACTCTTCATGTACCTTTTCCTTAAACTGAGAATTTTTGAGGCCTTTCTGTATTTATAGGGCAGGGCTGCAGTCCTGACCTGGACCTTGGGCACTTGAAAAATAAAAATAAACAGCAGCTGATGGCGGGGGGAGCTATATTCCTACCTGCAGCATTAAGTTAAGAGTGTCTAAGGGCCTTGATCCTCAGCCCCAGCCAAGCTGGATTTAGCATAGGTCATATTAAGGTGGGGCAAAGGGGGCTTTGTGTCATTTTTAGATCCCCTTATCCCAGGCTGGCAAGCCCCGGCACAATGGGAGGGTGCCCGCCCCGCGGGCAGGTTGGGATGGCAGAAGGCTGGTGGCGTTGGCCCGCCGCCATCCGGAGATCCTCTCCACCGAGGGCGATTCGGGGGTGATGGGATAAGCCAGCTTTGCAAAGGCAGCTGCTTTGGGAGCCCGGGTCTGCCTCGTTATCCATAGAGAATGTCCTCAGCGTGGAAAACTTTCTCTGTGGGAAGATTTGCAGGCGGGGATGGGTCGTGCGCTGCCACGCCCGTGTGCCTGGCGAGCGGGGAGATGCGCCCCTCCCGCGCCGTCTGTCGGCGGTGGAAGAACAGATCAAGGAATTGCCAGATAGAGCCGACAGAGTCAGTAAAAATCAGCATCATCCAAAGTTTGGGTCCAAACAGTTACAACTGTCCACGTCTTTGCTGTAGAATACTTGTACCAGGGAGGCTGGATTCCTTCCGAGTGCCTTACGTGAGAAAACACAGGCGAAAATGTGACTCTCATGAATATTTTTGTACTGGAAAGCTCAGGCTTCTAGTTAAGGAGCTGATTCTTAATCACATCTGTCTCTCTTGTTTTATGAATATTGATATTAAAGTCAGAAAAAGAGACTTGTCATCGTAAGTGCATCAGAATCTGGCACTTGCATGCTCAGAAGCAAGCGTTTCTGCTGCTTAGCTGCTGTAGATGATGTCGGTTTGTTGAAATAATATATCTCTGCCAGCTGAGAATTTGGCCATAAAATGAGAAAAGTTGAGATTCCCATTGTTGAATTAGTTTGGCCACATTAAAAATACGTTGCTCTAGAAATGTGTATATGAATATGCTAATGTTTATTTTGCTCAATGCGTGTGCCAGGATGTGCCATGTGGCTGAGTTAGTGTTACTTTAAGAATCCCAATTTTTGCCTTTTCAGACTTTTGAGCTTTTAAACTTGTAAACACAGCATTTTGTTGGCATAAGTCTCTGTGATTTTATGCATGCAGCTGACTTTTATCTTCACTTTTTACATCACCTTAATACTGTAAGAGAGAAAGCACTCATCTGTTTATGATAAGTTTATCAGAAATACTCCAAAGTTTTCCATGACTAAGATATTATATTGTTATGGCGGCTTGCTACAGGGTAATTTTGAGACAACAAACAGAATATTTCAAAGCCCAGATGTCCTGTTTAGACAAGGGCGTTTATATTGATTAGAATCTGCTTTCACCTAACATCGTGTAGTAAATATCACAAAGACGTAATTAGAAAATTTGGTACAATATTTAGTCCTAGTCCCTGTGTGCCAGAATTGTTTGACTACTGAGAAACTAGAGCTTGTTTGCATCCCAGTGTGTTGTGAAATGCAAACTTCAAAGAAAATATTATATCTCCCAACTCCAGCTCGTGAGAGTCTTGGAAGTATAATACAGAACGGCTTAACAATCCCTGCTGAGGAAAGGGCAATTTGACACTGAAACTACTGTTAAAGCACCGTTGACACACTGGTGGGCAAAAAGTGCTTATTAGAGGAGTCTAGTTACAGTCTCAGGAGCCGGGGAGAGAAAACGCATCCGAGTCATTGTGAAAATTGGCAAGTTGCACCAAATAGAAGCGTTCTGTGTATGCTTCCCCCCCCCCCCCCCCGCCCTTTACTACATATATCTACATGTTTGCTTCATAGGCTTTCCATAAGATTGGGGCCCTCGCAGTATTCAAATAAAATATTTAGATTTGCAAAACTTCTGGAAGCCAGATTTTAAGGCAAAAAAGTAGTTTTATGTCAGATTGTCAATGTCTGAATTTCATCACAATCTGTTCAGCTGTTTGTTGCAGGCAGGCGTAAAACATAGCGGGTAAGTGTGTGTTTGTACTTCTTATACATATTGAAAGAGGGCTGCCTAATCCCCTTGATGAGGAAAGCTCTGTAAATTATATACATCTGCAGACTTTGTGCACGGGTAGTACAGAAGCAAAGAGGCAGATCAGCAATTTGAGGGAGCAAATAAGTTTTCTTGCAGCTCAGTGATCGGGAACCTTTCAGCAGCCCAGCCTCCTGGTGATGTCATTTAGTTAGGGTTGTTTGTTTTTTTTTTAACGACCCGAGTGTTTTGCCTTAAAAACTTTGCCTAGGTGGCCCTTCCACACACTTAGGATTCCTGGCAAGGGAAAAAAAATATTTGCTGATGACAGCTCTGAATATATTCTCTTTAATTGTCACTTATGTCTCTGTCCCATCCTCTGCACCGCGCTAAAAATAGCAACTTGGGTTGATGGTTTCAACACCATCTAATGTATGTATATAATTGCATACAAAGCCTACATAAAAATGTCAAGAATGAGACCTAAGCCAGGAATAAAATTGAAAATCACAAACATGAGACAAGACCCAAATAATGAGGGTGTTGCAGGGAGAGATTATATTGATGCCTCTGTGTAAATACACGCGGGCAGAGCTGTAAAGATCCTACCGCCTCCCATGCAGAGCGGATGCCTAGAATAATATTTGCCTTTTTTTTTTCTGAAATAATTTGTAGGTAGCATTTATATTTATCCTTAGCCTTCCTCCGCTTCCTTTAATAGCATGATTTGCTAATCACACTGCAACACTTGTAAGGTAAGGGCAGAACATACTTTCCTGTCCGTTTTGCAGAGGATAAATTTGTCCAAATTACACAGCAAGTGTCTGGCAGAAGCGAGACTAGACACCAGGGATAAAATCCCTTTGATTTCACTGAGGAAAGGATTTTATTCCAGGAGTCTTGTCTCCAGTTCTTTACGCTGTCTACTGTGCCCTGTGTATTCTGGGCTTTTGTTGATACTCGATACAAGTCTTGGCTCATAGGGTTAAAGGAAAGTCTGACAGGGAGGCAGCAATAATAGTGTTAACGTGACACTGTAGTTACGGTTTTGTCAGCGTTTCCGTTATAAACTTCTCTTTGCAGCAATTATAAATCAACCATTAAAAAAAGAAAAAGAAAAAAAAAAAGAAAAAAAAAAAAAAGAAGAAATCACTGCGAACTAAAACTTGGCATACCAGAGTCCAGGAGGGAATTTTGAGCTTTTGGAAATAATGGCTTGTGATTACCATGGACAGGCATGACATGATGTGCAAATATACACTCCATATTGCACTGGGAAAAAAAAAATCTAACGAGTGTCACCACTTTGTCATGGCCGAGAGTGTGAGGAGAGAGGGTCTTTCTGACTTTTGGAAATGAGAGCAATATTTTATTATTCCCAGAAACATCCGATTAATGCCCTTAACTGGTTCTTAATTCTTCCTGTTTACTTTATATCATCCCATGTCAGGGAAACACGATGGCTGGCTTTTTGGGTTTCCAGTAGATCAGACAGTCAGCTGGTGTTGATCAGCACAGCTCCACCGAAGTCCAGTGAAGTTAGGTTGACTTACACCAGCGGACAGTCTGGCTCCGTATCATCTTTCCACAGGAGGCTGCGGCATTTGCTACCCATTTGGAGCGCTAGTTAATGTTTGTTTAACTTTGAAAGTCCATTTTGCCGTACTGATCAAATTCCAGTTGCAGGATAGGCATAAATTGACTTAAAAGTGTTCTCACCGAAGACATAGTTGGTTACTTTCAAATTGCATTGTGTGCACATTTATTGCATCATATTCTGGGCTTTCTTCTGTTAAACGGGAAAATGATGGAGCAGGTGATGCTCAGCCGGTTTAGGACCGCAAGGACAGTCCAAGAAGCTACAACTCTTGCCTACCCTGTACCCAAAGCGCGATTTTGTGCGATAAGCTGAGTCACTGACCATTCTGGGTCAGGGCTCTGGGCCGTCCCCGGGACGCGCTCCCTCCTGCCTCATCATTCATGAGTCACGCGAAAGACGAGATGTTGGCTCGTCGGAGCGCTTCCCAGCGCAGCATTCCCCAACAGCCGAATTGGAGCTCGAGCCCTTATTTCTGAATTCAGCTTGGAAATAATTACAGTGCCGTAGTAGCTTTGGCTTTCGGTAGCGTTACTAATAACCAAGCACTAAATGTGAAGCAGCTTTGCAGGAGCGCTCCGGTGTCAGGTTATGGAGAGCAGACGTCAAAATAAAGGTGCAGTAAACTGGAGGTAACTCATTTAATTGCGCGTCAGGGTTGGGTGTAGGAAGGAGAAGAAGAAAAACTACTTGCTGGGGTTTTTTTAGATGTGACATTTCAGTGATGTACCAACAGAGGAAATTTTGCTTGCAGAATCCTGTGAGCAAAACACTTCTGAGAATGTATGTATACAATTGTTTAAAAAAACACAGGGTTACTGACACAGATGCCAATTTGGTAGGGCATATGGAACATTTACACTTGCCTTTTTCATTCTTTCTTGCTACAGCTGGTACTGATTTAGTATGTGAAATTTTACTAGCAGGAGTGCTAATCAAGACAGAGATTTCTGTGAGGATTTAGTCATTTATGTGGAGGAAAACTATGGGTATCATTAAAAAGTACAAGATCATCTATGAGAGGAACATTATCATTAGCAACCTAATTTTTAAAGCAAACAGAGGAAAAAAAATACTGTATCTCTTGAACAGCGGTAGAAGAAAATTATGTTCCTGTAATGTTCAGAGTCATGCCACCTCTCTCTAAGTTTGGGAGGAGAAAATTTTAAATTCACTTAAATAAAAAAAAAAAAAGCAGTAGTTGCTCCAAGTGTTTTTTTTTACCCAGTGTGATAGCCTGCTCTGCTACATCAAATGGATATGGCTAGGAACGGGATTAAATCCAAAAAGCGCATCCAAATCCTGGATCTGTGTTTGAATCCGAGGCCTCCGTTCAAACCTAACTCAGCGATGGGGCTGTGTTTCACTACCTCAGCGTCCGAGAAGGGTCCAAGAGTATCCCATGCCTAAAATCCAGAGTTTGTAGAAGTTCCACGTTTTTTTCAGGAATTGCAATCTGGGCCTGAAACAGAGACACCCAGACCTTAAATACCATTTCTGGCCAATTTCTGATGGTGACAAGAAATACCGTAGTCCATTAAGAAGGCAATGAGAGTGTATTACTTATCCAAAGAGGTGATTTTACATTACACACAGCGTAAAAAATTATGCTCGGGCTTAACTACCATTTCCTGCCAAGATTATTTCAGTGCAAACAGCAACAGAATAACTGCTGTATGTTAAATATGTTGTACAGGTGGCCCAGCGATATGGGAGACCTGAGCAATAAAAGCCGACATCTGCGGCCGGAGGTGCCGGAGCGCGGTGGAAGCGGCGCGCCTGGTCCCCGTGGAAGGCGGACAGCTGCCCGCGCTCGCAGCATCGCCTTCGTGGAGAGACGTGCGAGGAGCTCTGGAGTGGGCTGCGTGCCCTTTTCCTGCTGCCTTCCCACCTAGTTTGGGGACTGCAAGGGGAACGCAATGCGAGGAGGATGCGGGGGTGATACCCTGGGTGATAGATGGCACTCTGTAATGCCTAGAGGTTTGCCAGTCAATATGCCCAGTAAATAAATAAATCCCTGCCTGAAACTATACTGGAATTCAGCTCGGCTTCTGAGGGATTGGCTTCATATCGAGACTCCCGAGTATCTTTGCAGGCTACTCTGCTTTGGCATGACAGGCACTATTTCCTGAGGCAAGATAATACTGAGCAGGGCTTGGAGAACAAAATCAAGGCACCTTCATTTGTTTCGGGAGTGTTAGCTTCCTCCCAGGTGCCTCCTTTGCTGGGGAGGCAGTAAATTTTAGGTAGATTCCCAGGAATCACTGGATTCAGTAGCTTTACTGTAATGCAGAGGTGAGGGGTCTTGTTTGACACCTACAAGCAATGGCTCTCTTGTGGTAACTTCATAAATTCTGCAAGGTTGTCTCATGTACTTTGGGATCTACCAGGGCTTAAACCTTCAAAGAAGTCCAAGTTGGACATTAAATTCCTTTATTCACTGCCACAACCCCAGATTTCAGCAGTTGCGACTTAAAGTTTCCTAATGTTGTTATTTTCTGATATCACATCTTTAATCACTAGTAGAAAAGCTAAAGACTTATTGTAGAGCTAGAAAGAGCTAAATGGCTCCTGGATATGACAATGACAATTTTCACTTAAAAGGCTTTTTCCCAAAATACATATACCACTAAACACAATCATCTCCAGGGGGCAGGGAAATGGCCATCAGGCTAATTAGCTCAAAGCAAGTGAATCCGTAGGGGAAAAGGAAAGCTGGCATTTATGTTGGCTTGAACATTACTGCTTGCACTAAAATTGCTTGCATGTCTGTGAAAGCCATGCGGAGATGTTACCGGCTTTGTGGACTGAGGAGTGGGTCAGCTTCTCGTCTGGCAGCGTCGGGGCATCTCGGATCTGATGCTTGCAGCAGCGAAGCTCCCGCCTCCAGAACCCTCAGGCGTTTGGCTTGTGTTGTTACAACTGTCCAAACTTCTTCCTAACGTAGCAGGGTGAGAGAGTCTCGTATTGGGTCAGATCAGGAATATGGAAGGACTTGTCTCTGCCTCCCAGAAAGAAAAGAAAAGGAACCGTGATGGGGATTTTACTATTATCATCGATAACGATAGTTACATCACCAAAAATGCGCAGTACAGCAATCTGAAGTCTCAGACAGTTTGTGATGTTTAAACATCTTAAGCACTGTTGAGCATTTTCTCTACATTTCTTGATATGGCACTGCGGTTTTATTTAAGCAATCCCGAAAATCGTGGCCAGCTGCACCATCTGCCAGAGATGATGCAGGATGGGTGCCTCCAGCATGTCAGCACTCAGATGTCATTTAAAAGGGAAATGCTTTCTGTACTGAGAAGAGGGCAGAGACAAAGAGCCCGGGCAGGCAGCAGGCTGTGCTAAGTGGAAAGAAGAATTGATACCTTTTCTAAGGCCTGACCCGAACATCTGAGTTCCTTCCCTTGGGGTTTCTCACCCCCAAATGTTCTTTTTTTGTATGTGTGTGTCTTTTTTTTTTCCTCAGTGCTCACAGATCCAGAAAGGCTACGAGAGATAAAGAGTCATCTGATGTCGAACAGGTGGCTCGTCCAGGTCATTGAGCGCGATGGTGGCTGTGAAAGCAAAGCGCGCAGCGAGTCCCACCTCGGGTCAAGGCGCGGGGGCGTGCGGCGGGGATGCGGTTGGCATTTAAAGGTCAGTCCCTCGCAGGTCCTTGGCACGTTCCCGGCAGCAGGTGACCTCCGTGACTGCTCTCCCATCTCACACATCCGTCTCATAAAGAAGCCAGGCTGCACCTTTATGAAACTGTTTGCAGAGGAACGAGGCGTGATCACAACTAAGCTGAAGGGTGTCATATTCACTTTACCGCCGACATGAGGACCAGTGGTTGAATATTCGATTACATGTCAGTCACAGCACATTAGGCAATCTTCCAGTCTGCCAGCTTTGCCCTTCCCAGCTCCGAGCTAAGTGTCATCAGGAAAGAAGTAGCACGGTGGAGGAAGGAGGCGATACTGGAGTCAGCTTCCAGTCCCCATCAGAAATGCCCTTTCTTATCATTGCAGTGGGTCTCGTGGTTCCCCCTTGCTATGGAGAGGGTAGGGTTCTTCATGCCTCCCGACTGTGGATGCAAACCACTCACGGTGCAGAACTGTTCACTTTTATCTTTGGCTCTGAAGGTATAAATGTGTGCAAAAGCAGCAAATGGTGTTGTGAAGAAAGAGGGAACTGCCGTTCCAGCAACATTACCAAAAATATTCTGCTCTTTCAAATAAAGTGGCTATAAAAACATGTTGCTCTGACCAAGCATTTTCTGGACTCTTTTGCTTGCAAATTACTTAGTGAAAATATGCTAGGAGTGGAAGTTAAGGGCTGTGGACATTTTCCCACTTTGCTAAAGCCAGAAAAATCCCATCTCAGCTCCAGGAAAGAAACTACTTTCCAAAATGTCAGCTCATGCAGAAAGTCCCAGTTCAGCTGGAACGAGCTGCTCCGTTTGTGCTCAGTGGTTTCTGGAATAACAAAAAGCCCTGTACGTCCACGCTGGGAAGCACAAGCGCGAAAGGATAATGTGGGTAGATAATTCCCGTTGGCACTGGGGCTTTATTACGGTTTTTGTTAAGCATCCCCCACCTGTTAGCACCAGCCACGGGAGAAGTAAACGGGTGGCGTTGCCATTTTGCATCTTCTGCTTCCACAGTTGAGCTGCACCTCCCGGATGGAGAGTTTCAAAGCGAATTTGAAATCAAAGGTAACAACGCTGATGTTACTGGGTGGGACGCTCATAAGCAGAACTTTAGCTTTGTCTACTTTGATTTCAGATTCACTTTGAATGTTTTTTTGACAGGAGGTGCAGTCATCACAAGACTCGCCGTAGCAGCATCACCGTTAACTTTTCAAGTGACCGTTGCTATTTAGCTAGAGAGACAATAAGATTGCGGTGGGTGTCAATGGGAATAACCTTTATGATACTTCCAAAGCTTCAAATCTGTCCTCGGGCTCCAGAACTCCAAGAAATACTTAGAGGGAGAGACTGCCTGCGGAGCGAAGAGTAGAGAGTGATGGATGAAACAATAAAAATGACACCGCTGGTAAAGCTGAAAGTGGGATGCTGCTGTTTGTGATGCGTTGTGCGTATGATTGATGGCAGGGCGATGGCGTCCGGACCCTGTGCCATGTTACGGGTGCAGCATGAGACCCTCCTTGTAGCAGGATGGCTGGACCCATGGTTGCTAAGTCTAGTAAGGTGAATTTGGCCTGTCTGATGGCTGGTGAGAGAATACCTCCATGAGGAGTTGTCTGCTAGGACTGACGGCAGCCCTTGACGGTAGACTGGGCTGGGAACGGCAGGAGTCTGTTTTGGGTAACACCTGGAAAAAATTACTGTTTCCCCCCTATATCACCCACTCCTCCTTGACCATGTTTAAAAAGGGCATCTCCAGTGCCGATGGCAGTGTTGTAACAGACAGAAGGACCCGGCTGAGAGCAGCCGGTGAAGTGCGCTTTACTTTTAAAAAGAAAGATGTGTCTTGACAGCTTGCCAAATACCACATCTGCCTCTCTTTGCACCTCTGTGGGTGAAGCTGCACAGCAAGGTGGTGAAGATGAGCGAACCTATCAATTAACCATGTGAAGTCTGCTCTCTCGTTTTCTGTCCAACAGCTGTAGGTGATCCCTGGCCTGGAAGGACCTCCCTGAGAACCCATCTGCCACACCTGTGGGAGAGGCACAGCTGTGAGCTCCCTGCGGTGCGGTGAGGAGGCACCGCACCACCGCCACCTCAGATGGGCTGGGAGGAGGGAGGGAAGCACACTGGGCATTGCTAAATGGTGGGGTTTTTCCTGATTGTTATTTTTCTTTTCCATTGGAGTTTTTTTGATCCTTTCATGATGGACCTCTGCTGGGGATGCTGATGAGACCATGTAAGCCAAGATGGTCTTTGAGTTTCCTGTTCCTTCAGGTGCTGAAACTGTCCCCTGGTTAACCAGGCAAGTCTACCTTGGTCTATATGGTTTGGTCTAAGGATTTTGGGGTTGTATCTCTAGAACTCTATTTCTAATTGCTGGCCAAAATAATACTAAATCATAACTTGATGGTCTGCAGGTTTCTTGTTGTGAATATTTTGCCCTTGACACTGAGTCTATATTTTCTGTGCAGCTCATCGGCATTGTGTAAATTTTATGAACAACTTCTATTATCTTTGAAACCACAGAAACAACAAACAGTTATAATTATAGTCTGAAGATGCTATAGTGTTTCAAATATGCCTACAGTAGTGATATTACAATGAAAGCATGCTGCTTGCCTGCAGCTTTTGCTGTGTTCAATGACATCACAATTATGCTGTATTCGAGCTAAAACTTCTGTCCTTAAACAGAAACAGCTTGTGTGAAACAGCTTAGGTTTTCCTTCTCATTTCTTGTGATTGTCCCTGGACTAAAATAGGTTGAAATAGTGAATAAGGTAGGGTAGTGTGTTTTTACAGGCTTTATGTCTGGGTTTGCTGTTGGGAAGTTGGAGGTAGTTCATGTTGTTGGATCTGGAAAATGAGTGAATGTTATTTAAAACCTCTGAACGGGCATCTGCTACTTGTCGAGCTGTGATCTTCTGATCCTGGGGTATTTGATAGTCCTGTGATTTGTGATAATGGATTTACTGAAAAAAAAAGTTATCAACAAAGACATGACATTGTAAGTGTGCAAAATAAAGTTTTGATTTCTGGAGTAAATGCTCTTTTAAGGGTGAAATACTTAAGCATGTGTCTTCAAGAACAGCATTAGACGTTAATATACCTAAGCCCAGCTCTTGGGTGGTATGAACTACATCCCGCTGGCAGAACTGTGACAGTCCCAAGCTGAAAAGCTGTCCAGGCACACGTGCTTCCATTTTCGTTAAAGCTTTGTGCCTATTCATGGTTGTTCGTGAAGTTCTAAAGAAGATTCAGTCTTGTTCGAGCTTTTGTTTAAATTGCCTCAAAACAGGAGGCGCTTTGTTTGAATCACACTCATCTAGATGCCTAATAGTTTCCATTTCCGATGGAGACCTTTGCAACCGTAGACCCGAATGACTTGTGCATCCTCCCTGGGGATGCAGCAGTGTGGCCGTAGGCTTCTGTCTCCCACTTGTGAGCTGTAGCATTGCTGATGGTTCCGCAGCGCTGAAGCAGTCCAAGCACGTCTTCAAGCCCATAGACAGAGAGATTTCTTATGAACACTAGGAACCACGGTAACATCCAAAAATAACCATAGTAGCCTGCAAAACTGGTTGAAGAATAAGGCAAGAATTTGCCAACAAATATCTAATTACTATATTAAAAATATTTCTTTCATGTAAGACTTAACTAACTCTGTAAATTGAATGTGGCATCTTTCTAATGCTTCTCTGACTCTCTGTGATTGTTTTCATTACTGTTATGATTGTAACTGTTACTAGAATGAAATTATTTACACATGGAGCTAAATGATTATTTTCATTGCTATTCAGCTCCTGACTGCATTAGACTAGTACACTTCATCCACAAAATGCCCATCTTCTTCAAAGCTGTAGGTTTCCCCGTCATTGGGAGTGGCTAGGACATGATTTTCCCATTGTTTTCTGCTTTTTAGGCTATATCAGAGCACATCAAGGAAAGTGGAAAATGGCAGTTAAGAGGTCCACTGCCCATTGCTTAACGGCTGCAGTGCCTTGCAGAGTGGACTACTTTGGGCTTTTCTGCTGCGTGGTGGGCACTCAACCGCTGTCTGGTCACCGTGTACGCTTACAGGCTGTCCTCACTTCAGCAGGCACTTTTCCATGTGAAGACACCTGATCATCCCAAAAAAGCATCCCTTCAAGCCCTGCGAAACACGCCCAGCTCCATATGGGCTCCATGGCCGTTGGCACTCTAGAAGACACCATTGAATTTTAGGATCTTTTTCCTATTTGGCTTTCCTTTTATATGCCTCTGGTAAACCTGGATAGCATAGAAATAGCCCGCAGACACCAGAGCGATGGTGTAACCATTGGGTGGTGGAGTGCTGACCAGTAGGGCCATAAAAGTCAATGAAGTGCGTAAGCAGCGGAGCACATAATGACCAGCGAGTCTGCGGCAGTTTGTCTTTAACACATGGATAGATACGGTCTGGTGGTTAAAGTGCACGTGTGAGAGCCAGGAGAACTAACTTTTGATTCTGGGTTGGCCCCTGACTTGTTTGTGACCTTGTGACAGTCACTTCCCTACTGATGGCTTTGCTATTTTACTGTTTGGGAAGGAGGGGGAATATAAGTGTCAGGTGGGGGGTGTTTGCCATGTCCTGATTTATGAGTGGTCGTAACGCTTGTGTTTGAGATCCTAAAGGGAGACTCTAGAGAAGGGCAGGGAGTCGGGCAGGTGCTTTGTTGGAGTAAATCAGCACAGTTCAATTAAAATCAATAGATTTATCCCATCTGGAGCGATAAAGGTTTTCCTATTAGTTAAAGCTGTGGTCCTTAGTATGTAAGAGGAGTTAGGGATGCTGCTCCTGTTCTCCCAGGAAAGGTTGCACCCAAGAACATACATTCACTAACAAAAGGCCTTGTGCTATGGGATCTGTTACCAACGAGAAGGATGTGTGGAGGTGAATTGTAGGGCAATTTTATTTAGGAAACATGGAAAATGAATTAAAAACTCTCATGTTACCTTTGACTCTTTGGCAAGGACAAATTAACATTGGCAACCCTCTGTCTAGCAGTATAAAAGCGTCAACATCTGCATAGCTTGTGTTGGTAAATTGATGGAACAGATCGAATAAAAATGATGTAAAAATGGAACAGGCTTTGGATGTGAGCAACTTTCAAAATAGATATTCTTTCTGGAATTGGTCTGCAGCTTGCGCTAGTTTAACTAAACTCGTCTAGTTGACCTGATTCAAACCCCAACCTGGATGTTCTTAGCTCCGTTTAAAAAAATGTTACCGCCCATTTCCACAGGCAAGACAAACTGATGCAAACCAAATTTAAAGGCGTTCACAAAAAAAAATATGAAGCGTTTTAAAAGCATTTCAATTAAAAAAAAAATCACGGTGAAATCCAAGGAACTTTTGCTTAGGCCAGGCCTTCGTTTCCAAAATCTGTACAGTAATATTGCACAATAGACTGAGGTGCTGATTATGCCACAGATAATGTAGTTGTTAATGATCAAGTTAATGTTAAAAGCCATTACTGCTCATTGACATAATTCTCAGAACATTATACTGGAGAAGTGCACCTTTTGTGTAGCAACAAAATGACAAAATTGAAATGTTAAAAGTTGAGTGTCTGAATAATAGCCTGTGAAATCATTTAGACAAGATCATTGTTGTTGCCATTGTAAAAGAACCAGAGAGTGACAGAATGAGACAAAAAAAAAAAAGAAAAAAGCCGGGAGGGGGGGAAGCAGACACCGGAGTGTCTCTTTCCAGAAGGGAGATGTACGGTAAAGAGGATTCCTGCTCTTCTGTTCTTTCTCTGCCTCTCCAATTTGGAGGGTCTTCATCTAACAACAGAGCACCCTCCTCTGGCAGCTCGCCAAAAATGAACGCCCGGCTGGAAGCCTTTGGGATGGGGAAGGGACCTGTCACTTCGCCCCAACACCGGGCTGGGATGTTTTGCCCGGCGTGGAGGAAGAATTTATATTTTTTTTTGACTCCTTGCCAGGAAAATCTAGGACAGTGGCCCCAGCATAATGTTAAAAAAAAAAATAGTAGATTGTGGATGGTTTTGCTGTTTTGCTGGGGGAGGGTGTCATAGGTGATTGCAGCCGCTCGCGTGCTCGGGGTGGTGGAGGTCGTGGGCTGGGACCCTTTACCTTAAACCTGGAGGATTTTCAGGTTGCTTTAGAAAACTCTTAGAGCCCTGTGCCACCCACAGGCATCCGTTTGACTCTCTGGGCTTTAATAAAACAGAGAAAGAGCGCAGAATTGTGGTAATGGGCTAAGCAACAGACAGACTATTAAACGCCTGCAGTTGAGGGACACTTTACTGAGCAATATACTGTACAACAAGCCTGTGTTAAAACATTGACCCACAACATTTGGTCCATAAAAATACTTACATTCGCAGGGACTCCTGGCAGTGATAGTTTTAATGCAGGGTCTGTGTCATGGTATAAAATAAATGACTTCCGACATTACAGTAAATACTTAAAAGCTCCACTGAAAACCTTTTGGTGCAAAGCAATGAGTGTAGTACGACTACCTGCAAGCGATGGTAGTTTGTTCCCGAGCCACCCACAATGATCTGCTTTTGTGCAGAAACACGCCTCGGCCCAGAAGCCAGTCCCTCCTCAGCCTTCGTTGCTACCCTTATAGACCCGGGCAAATCGTTTTGGGAAAGGTATTGGAGGACGCATATTGGATTGTTTTCATTCTGAATTTTCTATGAACGTGGTTTTTTTGCTCTTCTAAAGAGTTACCTGTATCATAAAGGGGTCCTTGAATTTGACTTGGTTTGTTTAGCATCTCCCAGCACCAACATGTCATAGAAATATTATGCAGTCTTTTATTAAGTTTCTGTGTGTTACAGTAAGAGCTGCTGCCTAATAAATTTGGGGGCAGTAGGATTCAGTATCGTCTTATGCAGTTTACCACTTTTTCTCCAGCACAAGCCAGTTCTGACCATTTTTTGTTGTTGTTGTTTTCAGGTGGGGAGCTTGAAATACAAGAACACCCATCTCAAACCAAAGCACTTCTACATCCAGGCTGCCAGCCCACCCTCCAGCCTTTACCATTTTCCTTTCTCTAATGCATTAACTTTCCTGGAGGGCTTTGATTCTTGTCCTCTTACAGTTCCTGTAAGCCCCCACAAAATGATCCAGTATATTCTCTGCCTCCAGTAACTGTCTTTCTCAGGATATCTTACTACAGGGTCTGCTGCTCTTGGCACCCTCTTCCTGTGACCCCAGCCACTATTGAATTAAATCTCTTCCATGGTTTGGCTATGAATTGCAGCCTAAAGTCCATAACTAAACTGTGCATGATATTGGAATTCAGCAAGAGCTGGGGCCAGCGATTAGGAATGGTAGACCCTGCCACTTTATCTGTCATGACAGGATGGAAATTTTAGGGAAGGAAAATTACTGGCAGGTCACAGTTTGGAAGGAAGGTAGCACCAGTATAGGGCTTCTGTTTCTGCTGTTCTCATTGCTATAGTGTGAAGGATCATGCAATCCATTAGGAAAAGTTAGAGCCCCACGGAAGGAATTAAGCCTTCTTCCGCTGCCTCTTGTTGTGCAGAAATGGATTTATTTTTTTTAAGATCTGATCTTCCAGCTAAAAAAAGTAGTCAAGCTTTTTCTTCTGTCTTTAGGAAAGATAAACCTGAACAAGAACCTGTTTCTTAAAATCAGCAAAACTTGTTACAGAGATGTGTCTCTCTGGCTAGAGGTTTTCCATGAAGATAACCTTGCCTCTCCGGAACAGACTTGGTGGAGTTGACCTCGTCGTTCTGCCTGGACGCAGGTGCTGCCAGGGACGGTATGGAGACTAGATGGTGCCCATGCGGTTGGATCAGGGACCTTAGTGCAGGGCTGGACCTGGCGTGGGTGTGCAGAGCACAGGGGAGGCAGTCCGCAATGTGTGTGTGATGTCTCGGTGGTGGAGGAGGGCTGCCGTGGAGCTTCCTTGTAGCCCTTAGGGGTGTTGTTATTGTTGGTACCCCTTTGATGGAAGGGGATAAATTTTAACACATCCTCCGAGTGCAGAAATAAGAGGTTCCGTCTGCCCTGAGGATAGAAAACTGCACTATATCTGGCTAATTTTTTCTAGCTCTAGGAGCAGTTCATGAAACAGCTTGGATCCAAGAACACGTACCATCCTGTGCACTCTCAAATGAGCAGTATTCAGTAAAGGCGAAATTATTGCTTCTGCCAGTTTTTCCGTTCTTGCCATTTCTTTCTTATCTAACTTTGAGCTAAGGCCAGCTGCTCTTCACCTAGATATTTATTTCTCTTAGATACTAATCAGTTGAGTAATACCTGCAACTCATCAAGTGGAGCTGGGAGTCGTAAGAGCCCTACTGTCACCGAAGCCCCCGGTTTCCCAGCGTGCACCCCTCTTGGTCTCATCTAGCTGCTGGATTAGAGAGGAGATGCAGCTGATCCTGAGCAGATCCAGCAGACTATAATTCGGAAGAGATAAGGAACATTGTAACATTCAGGGGTCTATCCTAGAAAAATGCATGAATCCTGCTGATTTTTTTGCTCTGGCTCAGTTTTGAAAGGGGTCTAGTAAGCGATTTAGTTGTAACTACTTATCCCTCAACTAGGGAAGTGCCATGGTTTGGGTTAAAAAGTTGGTTGGCAAAATCTAGGGGTGCGGGCAGAGGTTAGGGTCTTTGTGAGTCTGATGGGTGCTGTCTCTTCCAGTAACCTGCTTTTGAACAGAAAGAACTTGCAATAAAGTTGTTACCGGATTATGCGAAGAGAGATGGGTTTCCTGAAATGCTGCCTGAGCTGTGGCAGTTCAAGGTGAGGGAGCGGGTGATCTTTTGAAGGGGACGTGGTGAAGGACGTTAAAGAGGCTGAGGACAGTTGCACAGCTGTGCAGATGGGGAGAGGCAAGGTGCAAATTAGTCAATGCTGGAAAACAAGCACAGGCAAGTATTAAATAACTTGAACATACGCGCTGTGTCCAATCCCACACTGTTTTTTCATTACATATATATATACTTGGCTTGTCCATCTCGGAGCCTTCAAGGTCTGGGTAAAACCCACTAATTGGTCACTTTTCCATGTCAGTTGGCAGTTTCCTAAACTGTATTTGGGTTGAAAATACCAGAAATTGTCCTACTTGTGCACACTGTTATCTAATTAATGCCCTGTCCTTCATTGCTGCTAAAGGGCCAAAATGTTTCCTTCAAAGAGATGAGTTAAAGAGAACTGGGAGCTGCACGGAATATTTCAAGGAAATGAAATGCAGTCAGGAAAAAGGAACTCTTCCTCTCCATCCTACACACTCACAGAAACCTTGATTAGTATCAGCTTTAACCATAGAAATGTCCCTTCTGAATGGAGGGCCTGAGTCCCATGTGTCACCCCAGGAGAAATTTAGGTCTGAACCCAGGATTTTATAGAGAAAGCGCTGATACAGCTGCGGCACAGCGCAGCTTTATGAATGGGGTGTTGATAAGCGTTGTGAGCAGCCATCATATCGGAATTACAGTGCAGACCAGGCATGTGCACAGGTCACTGCTTTTTATGAACACATGTTCCCAGATCTTATGACAAATAGGAAAGTAGCCCGTTTTGACCTTTGAAGCCTGTTGCAAAGTCATTGCTGAGCTATTATTTGAGTAGCTTGAGGTAGAATAATGTTCAACTCAGCTTCCTGGAGCTGCATTTGAAATGCAATTAATTGACTGCTGTTAGTTGTCAATTAACATTTATTATCAATTAGTTCATCAAATTGATTAGTTGGCAGGACCTTAAAGCCTAAATGCACTCCTTTCCATTATAAATATGTCTATAAGAGTAAAAGCTACTCACTAATTGATGTCAAACTGAAATTGCTTATGCTGGTCAAGAGACAGAGCACATTGTTTTTTAAATCCATATTAAATTAATTTTGCAGCAAATCCATCAGTAGTACATTATTTTAAAACACTATATTTGGTGCATATGACTTTGTGCGCACATCTCTTAAAGCCATTAAAGCGTACAGGTATAATATAGGAATTGTTGGTAGCCTTTTTCTTATTTGAAAAGTGATGCTCTTTCAGACAACCAGACTAATTCTTCATTAGTCTGCCCGCTAAAATGTCTTGTAGTGAAAAACATGGCATGAAAGCCATTCGGCTTTAGCAGATTTGCAGCAAAACTGCTTAAATTTCTCCCTTCCCCACTCTCTTCCCCCTTAGGCCCGTCCAGAATTTGGGAGGCCATTCTCATGCAGCAGGCGCTAATCAGGATTATTCAGGAACATTTCTTTGCGACCAAAACAGAACACAAAAAGGAGTCTCTATGTATTTCTCAGAAAAATAGCGATGGGAGTGTCATTTTCAGCACCTTATTCTTGCAGACCAGTAAACATTCCCTATGTTTGTGAGAGCCTTATTAAAGAGATGAGAGAAGAGATATCTGGCTTAGCTTTGCAGTTTTAAATGCAGTGGTTGTCTTGACTTATTTGCTCTTAATCCTGGGGCTGAGGAGCAGATAAAATCCTGAAGAGTATTCCTTTAACTTTTTGTATGCACAAAATACCTGAGAGGGGTTATTCATTTTCATTGCCTTTGCGCAGTGAGATTATTCCTGCAACCCCCAAAACTGTGACCTAAATATGGCTGAAAGACACAACATGTGACCTGCTTAGTGCTGCCTGTCATGGCCTGGAGCCACAGCAGGAACTCTATTAGTGGGAACAGCACAGATGCTACCAGATGGCCAACATATTGTCCAGAGATGACCCATGTATAATTGCAGAAAGTTCAATACATTCAGGTTTTGAATTTAATTGCATTGACCACCTTAGCTACTGCTGCAACACAATTTAATTTATTTAAGGTGGAAACTTACTTTCAGAAGGGAGGAAATATTTGTGCTGCTAATATCACGCTTGCGTTTTGCAAACTGTAGGAACGTAAGCTCTGTGCATGTTAACAGATGTTTACAGAGGTCAGACTACCTGAATGCATTTCAGGCAATTCAGGCAATAAGGGAACAATGCAAGATTTTTTTCCCGTTCACTTCCTGCAGTTTATTTAGATCAAGTTCCATGGGACCAAATCTGGCAGTCTTGACTCAAGCAAATAGCCCACTGGAGACAGTAAAAATAAACAAAAGGACTCTTTTAAATATTTGAGCATGAGGGGTTTGCTTGAATAGTGACTGCATAAGAAGCTGCTTAATTTTTATCTTTAAAAGATACATTTTAGAGAGACAGCACAATTTACCTACTAAGACTTTAGACTGGGAAAGTAAAACCTTCTATCCGGCTTCTCTCCTGCATATCACGCCTATATTGTCTTAGCACAGCCCTGGGCGGGGGTCTTACCAGGAGCCTCCTTGCTCAGACTTAGGGTCAGGACCTTCTGGAGCCAACCGGACCTTTCCATGCAGCATAGCACTTGGCTCTTTTCTCAGCCTCACGTGGTGTCTCTGTTACCTTGAGCTGTAATATATTAATTTTGAGTGGGTTTTATTTGTTTTTTCTAGTTCAGAAAGCCCTAAGTGGTCGTCAGGCTGGGTTGCAGACTGATGGAGTAGTGCTTTCTGAGCATGATGTCAACTATACATATTGCACGTTCATGAGAAGTGACAGGAGATAGGATCTTGGCTTGTTCCTCAGGACCAAAAAGTCCAGCTGTATGTGGAAGTGAGCACATAGGCTCCCAAAAGAGCAAGGGGAAGGGTGCATCGTACTGCAGGACATCAGGAGTGCTGGAAGCTATGCTGAGGAAAGGCTCACACGTGGGGCTGTGTTGGTTTGGAGTAGTTTCTGGCAGAAATGGTCTTGCCAACAGGTTTCCCCTTGGATCCCTTCCATTCCTCTCTCTCCCCCATTCCCTCGCTTTACTATAATGGCTTTCTAGGCTGTAAGTTTTCATTGCAAGATATTAAAATATGTATGTATTTAACACTAAAGTAGAACAGCATAGACTAACTTGGCCCAAACTATCAAAACCCAAACATACTGGTAACTTTATTATAACTCTTCCTTGGAGTAAGCCGTAGTCTGTTGAGTTATATTCATTTTATTAAGCCATGTGTCAACTTCCAGTAAGAATATTCACAAAAGCGGTTAATTATCAATAGGTGACTTAAATCTAAGGAGTTTTTAGTGTGTGTATGTAATATAAAAATATAAGTTGGTGATGAGGAATGGGCCCAAACCGTGGTTCTCCATCCAAATTGTCAAGGGATGTGGGCTTTTGGCCCAATGGTGAAGAAAGCCTCATTCCACATGGCAACAGCTCCTCTCTTTCCCTAAATTTAGTGCTCATGGTCTTGATTTGCGTTAATTGCTACTAATATAGCAGGCTGATTTCCTTCATGTATAAGGAGGAAACCTTCTTATGTACCAGAACCATCACAATGAAGAATTATTGTTCTAGGAGTAGGGGTGTGGGTGAATATTGCTCTTTTTTCTTTTTTTTTTTTTTTTTCCTTCATGTTGTCTCTAATCAAATGTAATCACCGCAGCATGTGTTATTGATTTTGTAATTGCTTCTTGAATGGTTTGGGCCCCAAGACTGCTACACTTGTGAGGATGTCATTTGGGTTATATATATAAGCTAATGGATGATGTATCTTTTTATTAAGAAAACCCTCTAATATCTCAGTTAAAGATGAAAGACTTGTCCCAGAAGGCCTAGCCAGTAACACTTTCCAGCGTGACTAGACCGCAGCCTTTCACCCATACTTCCTTCATATAGCTGATTTCAGATGATTTTGTTGCTCACTGTAAAGTGGTGAGTCCAAAGGTAAGGACGCTGTCCATGTAAATCCTGTGGTTACAGCTGCCGAGCTGGAGTATGGGGCTTGCTTTGGTGCTTCAAAAAATGGCTGATGCTGTCGTGTCGGTTCCCAAAACAAAGCGCTTCAGACAGGCTGAAAAAACTCCTGTATATATGGGGTCAAAAGGGGAAGTGGATAAAGGAAGGAGAGGCTTCGCAGGCATTGTATAAGTGACATGCACGCAGAATTGCCCTCTGTGAAGGGAACCAGTTTCTTCCTGGCTAGGGTGGAATTTAGGTTATCTTGAGTGACTTCTAGCATGACATCACTTTCACCAACCAGAAAATCCAGCTTGAGGTGTCAGTGAAGCCTGCAATGCAGCTGGGACTCAAATTTATGATACGTCTGAAGTCTTGCAGCAGGGTTTGAATGACAAAGTAGGGCTGGCACTGGCATATAGGGAATCCTGAAGAGAGGTACTGCCTAGCTTGGGTGGTCTCTCCCCCAGCGTGATGGCTACTCTGCATCACCGTAGTCTTGTGAGATGGCTGATCTGATCTGATGGCTCACTACTGCCAGGAAAAGTTGGTCCTGCTGCCCTGCCTGCTTTGGCTGTGCATTCCCATGTTCTCTCCTGCATGAGGTCTGGTACTTGTCCAACCCCGTGGTGGTCTGGTTCAGCATGCACAGCTATGAGAAAAGCAACCCAGCAAGGAGGGTTAGAAACACACAGCTGCAACTAGGAGCTAACAGATTAAGACCTCTAGCAGAAACAGTCTATGAGGGCTCAGCTGCCTTGGGAAGCCTCACGCTATTGATATCGCTGTGGTCTGAGCTCTGTCTTCTAGAGTATTTCGTGGGAAGACTTAAGGCGTCCTTCTGGAGGTATGAATTAACACAGAGCTCTGATCCTAAGAGGAGCTGTACCAGTTCTCCTGCTCCAAAAACCTGGAAGGTCCTATTTTTCTTTTCCTTGACAGCTTGCTTTCAGCTCAGTCAGAGGGAGTGAGAATGAGTTCACCTGGCTTTAGATGTCTAGATCAGAGCCAATCAGTTTGGGCTTCCTTTAAACCAACAGGGGGAAACAGATCCTTTGAAATACATTTCATCTGGGCCGTTTTTATATCTGCTTTAGGATGAGGTTAATCCCACATTAATGGCATCTCTTTTTCTAGCCTGAATGTGAGAAGAGCCTAGCTCAGATGTCTGCAAGAGAGACATCTGCATTTGGTCACATAAATCCCACCCGTAGAGCTGCTGCACTAATGTGACGAACCAAGATGAATGGCTTCAATTAATAACAACAATAATAATATCGACTCTATAGTCTAAATATAGAAAATAATGTAAGATTTTTTTTTTCACATGTGGGCCAGATCTTTCCTCGGAGTTGGTCAGATTATTTTTGATTCAGCGTGGCTCATGGCGAGTAGTTGGTTGCAATGGTCAGGAGCAGCGGTAGTACCTCCTTTAGGCAAGGTAAACGTACTCTTCCTGCAGGTACAGGCTGATAGAAACAGGAGAATTTTCCAAGGTGAGGGTTTGGTTTTGTTCTTTCAAATGAGATTGGAAAGCAGTACCTCGGTTGCAGATATCATTTGTAAAAGCACAATGGCTGCAACTTTCTGGAACTGCCCGCGACCCCCAAACTTACTCTTTATTAGTGTTTCTCATTCAGCTAAAGCTGAAGCAAACAAATGAAACTAATTACTCTTGAAGTTGGGTATTGCCTTCTTGAGCTTTATGAGCCTATTTTTCTGAAATTAGAAATTGCCTAACTATGTGGAATGTTTCCAGCAAAACTGCTTCCTACAGCCACAATTTTTACAGTCACATAAGTGCTTTGTGGGCTACCTTTGGGTAGGCAGCAGTGACATCCAGTGGCCGGCGACCTGATCACAGGTCTCTCGGAGCCTGTCTCACCTGGGATGTCTCTCCCTTGGCTAACGTTGTCTGAGCCCATTGTGGTTTAACACATTTATTCTGCTCAGGTTTTTTTGTTAGTTGGGTTGGTTTGTTTTTGCTTTGGGGTTTCTTTTCTTTTCTTTTTTTTTTTTTTTTTTTTTGTTCGCCCCCTGCCCCCCTGGCCATGACTTTAAAATCCTCAGGTAGATCTTCTCTGAAACTCCAACAGGGACAATAGAAATCTACCAATTAAAAAAAAAAAATTTAGGTCGTTGGCTTCAATGTAAAGTATTTTAATATGGATGTCTAAATGGGGACTGAAGGTGCAGGTATTGACGTTGGAAAAGTCTGGCCTTATTTGGATTCTCTACAGACCACAGAGTATAAAAAGGAAATGGAGGACAGCAATAGAGACCCTGCATATACTGTTTTAATTTATTTACTTTCAAGGCAGCGGGTCTGATCCCAAGTGAGTCAGCTCCTTACAGACTAAGACTGAAGTCTACTTTTCCTTCCAGGAGTGAACATTTTCAGGATTAGATCCATAGTTATCCACTTCTAATTGCAGGAAAATCTGCCCAACTAGTGGTGCACATTCAGACAACCTGTACCTCCTCCGTGCTTATGGAGTCCATAGGCCTTTCTAACAGAGGAACAGATGGTCCACCTTAATTTTAAATAGGTACTCCTTTCGGTTATGTCAGCTACTTAAATTTATTTGCAGACAGTCAATTCATATTGATCATAACTCGACCTTACAATGACCTTGAGCAAAGGTACTCTGTGACTGCTATAGATATTGTGATCAATACTGGAGAGCAATTGACTACACCTAGTTACTGATAAATGAAGTTTAAAAAAAAAAAGGTACGCTATTTTCAGAAGCAAAGATAACTGCTCATTTAGTCGACTGTTTGCAAAGGTTTAATATTGATACATGAAGTTATAATGACATCCTTGGGCATTCTCAAATGGTAGAAAACAATAGGGTGCAGAGTCACTGTAGCACATTAAGGAGAAAGAATCATTAGTTCCCAACTTCAAATAAGAAATTTCATGATATTTATGACAACAACACTGAGAACAAATACACTTACTTAGCAGTACTCATCGGAGAAGGCATGTATCAAACTGTGCCTCTTTTCTTTATGTGTGAGCCAGGTCTAGTGAAATAAAACACTATATTACTGTGCACGGAACAAAGCCTTTAGTACCACTTATTTTACTTTAGTACCACTCTCCTTTGCGCATTTGTGCCTGAATTAAATTGCGCATCCCCAGGTATAACCAACTGTAATCATGAGGAAGAGATCACTTTGGTCTCAGCACATCTGCTACACATTGATACGCTTCCCCATGCTGCCTGAAGTTGAAAGGGAAGATGCGAGGGATGTTTTCCCCTGCTATTCCTCGCTTTGCTTAGGGTCCCGCTGAGCGATGGGAGCCAAGTACCGGCAGCCGAGATGCAAGCAAATGAAAGTCCATTGACGAAATGGTAGTGGGCTGCGCGGGAGGGTGGCTTCGTCCCCAAATCTGCTGGTTTCTGTACAGGAGAGGCTGCTCCAGTGTGTGCCTGGGGCTGAGGTGTGATGCCCGGAGGACACTCCAGGGACGTGGGAATGGCAGGCACACGGAGGTACGAACAGAGCTCATCCCCCATGGTGGCCCTGAGCTTGCTTTCTGTCAACGCTGCCTGCAATGCAACCTGGGTCTGACTTTTTACTTGCATGCACCAGGGGTTTTTTGGTTTTTTTTTTTTTTTTTTTTTGTTTTGTTTTTTTTAAAGTAGATTTTTACATCTGTTGCATTCTTTACAAAAGAAGTTAATTAAATGGCAGGATGGTTAAGGCTATGCAAATCAGAAACAGGAGGAGAAACGTTTTGCAGGCGCAGACCTCCCATAGATCTCCCTGCACTCTTCAGTGTTTTCTCCAAGTACTTGAGTTTCTCTCCCCATCCCCAGAGTTAATCTCCTGATCATGCTTCTTCAGTCCTATACAGTAAGTGTGTTTTTTCTATTTTTTTTTTCACACTTCCCTGTTTTTTGTAGAGGCGATGTCCTTCTCCAGGCTTCCTCTACATCTTACACTTCAGTCAAGCTATTTATTAATAAACCTGTGTTTTCAGTGTGTTGGTACATCAATAAAGTACAGAGTGGTTCAGTTAGTCAGCATTCTGGGAAATCCTTTGCTGTATTGAAGAACTGTAAATCTCCATTATTGCTTCCCATAGCACAAATAAAGAATAGCCTCTTACGTTCGCAGCCTTCTCTTTGTTAATTTTTAAGGGTGAATGCGTACACATTGCCTAGCAAAGAAGATCAGTTTGTGCGTACCCCAGATACCAGGCATTTATTGGGTTTGGGGTTGGTTTTTTTTTGGTATAGCTTCAGCTGCTACCTGAAATTCAGCAGCAGTGAAGGGGAGCCAGGGTGAGTGCAGCAGGAAGCAATATTGAAACATTCAGATGAAAATAATCATTAAGACTTTAGGATTTTTTCCAAAGTGAACCAAAACTGGAAGCTTTAGCGATTAGTCCATGACTGATTGAAGAGGTATGTCACCTGCTACTACATGGCAGCACATCCCATCGCATTGCAATTGCCTGCCTGGAGTCATTATGGTGTATTACATCCTTTTGTTATCAAACTGTGTCATGTTGCATCACAGTCAGAGGCAGCCGGATGGAGACGGGGCTGACACGTTGCCTGTAACAGATGCAATGAGACATAGCATCCAAAGCACATACCTGCTTTCAGTCAAGGCTCAATTTGCTCGGAGTGTATTTTGACATGTCTACAGAGGGTTTGAAGTCACAGGTAATCCCTTCTGTGTTTGCCAGCTCTCATTCAAGACACAAGCCTTTCTGTCGGACTAGGAAAGAATGCAAGCTTTGAATTACCTTTGCTTGTTTCAGTGTCATCAAATAGGTAGGAAAACCACCTTAGTCTATTTAGTGCAATAAATGCATGAGATTTGGGACCATTAGGCACTCTGGGAAGTTAGTTTGGGGTTTTTTGGGTTTGTTTTTGTTTGTTGTTTTTTGTAAACCCTAATCCCAAAAGCTTGTAGAAATAAAAAAAGACTCCTAGCTACTCTTTAAAAAACTTGTGTAAAAATGAAGAAACTCTGATAAAAGTACTAAGAGTGGGTTTCTAAACTACTGAAAAAAATGAGATGTATTAAGATGGTGATATTACAAAAGCAATAACATTTTCCCATATTAATTAATCTTGAATTAAAGCAAATTTTTTTATATGAATGCACATGACATTCATGACATGGCAAATTAATTCTTTGTGATTAGAGCCACTGCAATCAATACTAAATGAATTCATAATTATAAGATACTTAAAATAAAGTGTTACCACAAAAAAAAAAAAAACCAAACCAAATCAAAGGCCGTCATCAAAACCGCAGCCTACTAGTAAAGTGTTGCCCAGTAAGATGGTGCTAGGTATGACGGTCAATGGTGATCCTTTAGTCTTTTGTTTGGCCTCTTCCTCTCGCAGTTCTTCTTGTTGGAATATTCTGTATATGATACAATGAACTTCAGGGATTTCCTAGCATTGGTGGGCAGTATTGTCACATATTCTCATTGGACTAGTTTCTCCTGTGCTTAGGTTTTCCTCCTTTGGGGATTGGCAGTCAGTTATCCAAGAAAGCCTTGTAACAGATCCTGTTAGTAAAAAAACCCCTTATACCAGCCTTGGAACGTTGTTGTATTAAGAGAGACCTCAGATGTCATGAGAAAAACAAAAGTAACAGTGGGGAGTGTATAAAGAGAGGTGTGTGTTATATATCGGAAGAAATTTCTCTGTTAGGGAATGGGTTGTACACAGATGAAGACACTGGTAAAGCATCTAACTTTTTCACTGGTATGGCTGTTTTCTTTAGCCAGGTTGATGAGGCTCTCACTAGAGCTGGGAATAGGAAGTCTGTCCTGCCTGGCTTCACAGTGCTTCCCCCCCAAACCTAGGCAAAATGAAGAGGTGAAAGGGGAGAGGTGAGACACAAGATGGGGAACGGTGTAGGGGGATGAAGGGTAGGACGATGGTGCGAGAGGTAGCAGGACAAGTGTGTGGTGTGGGTCAGTGGTGACTCCAGAGTTAGGGTGCAGCACAAAGGGGTGGCTGATGGCTGGGGATGGAGGTGAAGAGATACCGTGGTGATACTGTCATGGAGAATGGCAGAAAGTAGGAAGGGAGGAAGGACAAAACCAGGACAGGCAGACGGGCAAGACCTAAGGAGGGCAATAGCAGAGGCTGGCGGGTGATGGGAATATTAATGCTTTAAAGGACATACTAATTTCAGCTCTTTTTTTGTTGTTATTTTGGTTTTGTGTGGTGGGTTGTTTCTTTTGTGTTGTTTTGTTTTTTCTTTCTATGAACTATTTCTTTAATTGACTAGTTCCTTAAAAGTCTTCTGGAGGAAAAAAGTTGGAAGCTAAAAGTGCAAGTTAACCCGGTGGAGGCAGTGACCCAGGAGCACAGGTCCCCCTGCACTTTGGCAGTGTGTGCCTCAAGATTTTTTTTGCTATGGGTGTACTTATCAGGTGAGGAAAAAACATTTCCAAAGAAGAGTCCATACTGGGAAAGCCTCTCCAGAAGGCACGTTGCCTACCTGGGCTGTCATGCAACCACCGAAGTAAAAGGAATTACCTGTGCGGTACTGGTATAGCTGACAGCTAAATCTGCCCTAATCTGCCTTAATTATACTCTTCAGTACAGGGTCTTTCTGGTGATTTGAGGGTGGAAGGTTCAGCAGGGAATAAAAGTCAACTGTTTTCCCTCCTAGTTGGAATAGGGGAGAATTAGCTGGATGACATTAGGAGAGTTTCTAAATATCTTTCCTGCCAATATTTGATTAGGGACTTTAATTTCATTAGACAAACTGATTTTTTCATTAGCCAAACTGATTTTTTTTTCATGCATTGCTCTCTCCTTTTAATGTGTGAATTACATGGGATTTGACTCTCATTACAACATCGATATGGGTGCTGCCTTCAAACCGACACCAGCACCAGCGCCGTGCTTGCGGCCGGGTTTGCTGAGAAGAGCTGCCTTGTGTGATTTCTGTAAATACCCAGTCGTACTGCCTGGGTTGGCGTGGCTGTGCACGTAGTCCCGCATCCTCTTGCAAGCTCTTTCTTGGGAGAGTAAATTCCAGTAACTGACCGGGGTCTCCTGGTATAGGTTAGGATATCCACCAAAGTAGGGCTGTATCATGTGAAGCAAAGTTTGGGTAAAATTGTGGAATGGAGCTGTCAGAGGGCACAGTTCAACAAGTATGTGCCTACCTTGAACCCGAGCAGTTTAGCTGCAATGATTACAGGGCAGCCTTTGCATTTCCAAATCAAGATCGCCATAATTCGTTTTCTTTTGATAATAATAATTTTGGATCGTTTACATCTCATGCCGTGTGTGTGTCAGTTTTGCATGAATATTGTCACTCATCCTAATGAGGATGAAGGACTCTATTTTATATTATTTCTACCGAATAAATGAAGTGTCTGAACAATAATATGGAAAGGTATTTAAAAATGTATTTTTCCAGGGTCATTTGGGGTAAAGCAATGCTGAAAAAGAGAAGCAAGATGAGGTTTCCAAGTGCTTCTGTAATTATGAATGAGTTGCTTCAGCTACAGTCCTAAAGTCTGGTGCAGTGCATATATATGCAATCATAGTGCCCAATGTTACTAGCTGCCTGGTGCTGCGTATGCCCCATAAAGCATTGGGGGACGTAACTCTGCCGGTATTAAGCATATGAGATAAAAGTAAAATAAAAATCAAGATAGTTTGGTTCAAAGTCGCATCAGTTGAAGGCTGAGATTGCATGAAGCTGAATCGGTACTTGTTTTACTGGCTTCTCAGAAAATACAGGTGCTGAAGGAAGTGAGCCCAGCTGTTATTGCCAGATAAAACTCTCCACTTGGAGTGGGAAAATAATAGAATTGAAGCAAGTGGTTGTTGTTGCATAGCTTTTAAAAAAGGAAAACATGAGCTTTTATTATTGAGGGGGTTATGGGAACACCCATCATTTTTACAGGCTTGTGTTTTGGTAAATAAACATGTTGACAGAATTTCTGTAATTGTTTTGGCAGTATTTTTATTTTAAAAAATCTAATTTTGTATGATATCGAGTAGATCTGTTCTGAACTGAAGTAGGATCAGCTTTGATATTTCAAATGTTTTATTTTTAAAATTTCAAACCCAGTCTACATTGGGCAAGACTGAACTGAGCATCGCGGCAGAGGTCTGCGTGATGGTGTCCATTGGAAAAGCCAAGGAAAAGCAATGTGTTTTGCTTGGTGAAGTGATCAACAGTTTAGCATTAATAGGGTTCCAGTATCGCATGTTTTGGCCAGATTGTAACATTCTGTTTGTCAGAATTGTCAAAAGTTGAATTCTGGATTCAGTTCTTTGATGCACAGGAAAAAAGTAATCCATGTATGGAAATACTTCAGTTTAAAGTTTCCAAATGTTTGTGAGCCCTCAAGAAAGTAGACTAAATTTTGTAGTGTAAGAAATGAGCAACATTTCTTTATCAAAAGGTGTTTTTCTGCAAACTGTCCTTTATGTTTTTGCAGAGCTGCTACGTCAGACAAAGTATTTTCCCCCCTATTATATAGTAGGTATGGGTTTATTTATACTAAATATAACATCATTATATAATAAGTTTTCTTGGAGTGCTTGGTACTGTACAAACCACAAAAATTTTTGCTCCAGTGACCTTGTAATATAAAACTGAGGGAGCAATCACATTGCATTATGTGCCAGTGCGGTGAAATTAGTTTTGCGCTGCCTAGGCAAAAGGATCTCCCTTGTCATCCAAATTACAGGACTGGGGCCAATATGTATGCACTCTGCCTGTTTGTTTATGCCATACGAATGGTAATACTAGGAAATATTTTTAAGGGTTGATGTCCCTTTTCCCTCTGCATTTGTGGGTTTTGTTATTTTGGTGGTTTTTGGGTTTTTTTAATACTTCTCTCCTGAGTAAAATGTGTCCGTTCAACAGAGTTGAAATGAGTTATGTTAATCTTCCAACACAAATATGAAACACTTTCAGTTGTTTTGCCATCATTAGTCGTCCAGCTAAAAAGCAGAGATCAGTTTATAGGCAGGGTCTCTCTTAATATAGATAGTGTTTGTTGGGGTGAGGTACGTAGGAAGAAACATGGACGTTTGGCCAAGTATTAAGGAAGAGCTTTAAACTTGTGGAATTTCTTCTTCATCGTCTTTTTCTTTAAATCCAGGCTTCTTTCTGATTTATGTATTTCAAAGCTCATGAAGCCAAAGGAGGGAGATTTTCTAGCAGTGGGGGGTAAGCCTATTAAAATTCATCACGATTCTCTTTATTGAAAGGGGTAAACAAGAATCAATTTTCTTTACTAAAGAAGTTGGCTGAGTTGTAGGTTCATCTAGGGCAGGGTGAACTCTTACAGAAATTAACCCAAGGAATGTGAGATAAACAAAATTAGTGTGACTTCTTCTTTCAGCTGGAGCCTGGGAGGGGTGCGTGGGGCAACACAGAGAATTTCATAGGTTTTGCCTTCATCAAATCAACAGAAGGACTTTGAAAGATGAATGGTTGTGTATTTTCTAAGCAAATAGATGAGCATTGATTTTATAAAATACACATTAAGTGGAGCAGGAAGGTGTTGCAAAGACTAAGTTGGCCGGGATGGCCATGAAGACACCTCGAGCAACCAATGTCACCCCCTCCAAATGCCGTTTTCCTGCTTGCCCGCTGGCTGAGAGATGGATTTGGTGCATGATGGAAGTGTGGACGAGCCCTGATTTCTGACCCTGGGGAGGGCATTGGGTTTCCCCGAGCCTGGGGGATTAAGCCCTACGGACACCCTCCTCCCTTTTGAAGCACATGATATCGATGTTTTTGGTAAAGCGAGGACTCTCAGATGCACATATCACGCCAGGCTCCATGGAGTCTACGCTCAGTGGAGATGCATAGGCAGAGATGGAGGGCAGCCAAGAACGGCTTCTGCTCGGGAGGGTGAGTGCTGTGCTATGTAATGGCTTAGATTGGTTTCAGGGCCTTCCTGTAGCTAATATTTGTTACGTTTCCACAGAATATAAAAGTAGGCTTGCATTTCAGGCTAGCTTGGGCTTCTTTTAACCCCAGATCATCTGGGTTTCATAGGTACTGGTCATACCGTAAGCTTAAATACTCTTTTTCCTCACATGTTCCCTTTCAAATAAGGTCAAGGCACATTTTTTATTTTTAAACATTTGGAGTTTGTTTTCATAAAGTTTCTCCAATCAAGACAGCATCCAAGCCATCTTGGGCTGCAGTCGTACATCCAGTATTACTACGTTAGCTCTTAATAAAGAACTCATGCAAAAACCAGATTCCCTTCACACTAACTACAGAAACATGTTACGGGAATGTGACCATATAGCTGTGTGGAAAATGATATTACTTGCAGAAGATTTGTTGTCACATAACAGCCTGCTCATCTGCTGATCGCTATCTTACATTTATTGTGCATCTTCCTTTGTGTAGTGACTGTGACACTTTCAAAATTGTCTAAAATATCTGCAGTTAAACAAAATAATACTAATACTAATAACAATAATAAAAAGCCAGAAATGCCTCTGCCAGGATCAAACTAAATCCAAACTAAAAGCAAATTTATACATATGCTGTATATTAAGCTTAACCAGGGTAACGCCCCTTTCCTTTGGTTTTTGGAAAAGAGTCCCACATTGTCACATGTAAAGGGACATTTCAGCACTGATTTTCATTTTCATGAGATTAAAAGTGAAACATGTAACCACAAAGCTGGTTTATGTCATCCCCTGTTGGAGCCAGCAGTAATGCCAAAAATTAGATATTTGATAGGTTTGTGAGCGAAACAGATGCAGGAGGGATGCCATTCCCACAATTTTAAACTCCTTCTTATCTTTAAGCTAGAAAGAACATTCCAGATGAAGAAAATCTATCTTATTGGCTTTAGAAAATAGAGGAAGAAAGTTGCCAACAAAAAAAAAAAAAAAAAAGAAAAGAAAAGAATAAGAAGAGAAGTTAATTTAAAACCAATGTCAGTCTTGGGGAATTGTAAACCATAATTGAGGGAGAGAGCGTGTGTGTATATACATTCGTATATGTGCGCACATGTACAAAATAAATAGGCTGAGATGGGGTTTTTCCCTTCCTTTTTGATCTGCTTAATGCAGCCTGCAGCCTCGCTTCAGCTCTTTTAATACTTTTGGGGTGCAGAGATATGGGGGTCAGTAAAAATTAAGGGAAGAGTCTCCCCCAAACATACACCCAATAAACACAGCGAAAGCTAAAGCATCCAAAAAGTATTCTTTCGGCTTTTTGTTTTGGAAGCAGTTTGTATGTCCCTGTTCTTTTTATTTCATTCTGCCAGCTGTCTGCTAAACAAATCTAGCCAGGTGGGGCTTACAACCCATGACTAAAAAACCTACTAGTGCAGCTGTCCAGCTTGCCTGGAGGAAGAATTCTAACAAATGGCAGGAATGAAAAGATTGGTTTTGTTTTCAAGAAAGTAGCTATGGTACCTTCCTTCCTTCGTGGTTTGGGGTTTGCTTTTTTTTTTTTTGGTGTGGCGTTTTCCTTTATTTATTTTTTTTTTAATTTTTTGTTCTGCTTGCTTCAGTTAACTCATGGCCTCCTAAGGTTTTACAGAGTAATGGAAAATCCACTTCCATGGTTTATCATTTAACGTGTTTTTTGGTATTGCTTGAGTTTTGGGTTTGTTTTTTTCTTCTCCTTTCTTCTCCCCCCCACCCCCACCCCTAATGATTTTATTCTGTGTTAGACACATAGGGCAGCTTGGCTGCTTCGAGTGTTACTAAATGTAAAATAATCTGACACTTTCCCTACAAATCGCTGGTAAGCCATATAGTAGCTTAGCTGGATTTTTAAATATTCAGGAGTTGAATATATAACTAGTGAAGGGTGATGGTTGGTATTGTTTATCCACAAGCTGGGGACGGAACAGGCTTCTTTGCACTGCTTCATCAATCGACCTCAACTGTGATTTTCTAGTCAGCAAATGAGTGCTTCATTTTGTGTGTCTGTGTTGAGCTAAACAAGAGCTGTGCTAAAAATTACTAAACTGCCATCTGATCTATAGTTCCAGCAGTAGGAGAAGATTAGCATGTGAGCCACTGAGACACCTTCTCTCACTTCTTCCAGAAAAAGGAACGTGTGAAAGGTGTTTGTCACAAACTTCCACTTAGGGAATTCAGTTGAAAATATCCCTCTGATTTTCATTAGATAACAGCCAAAAAAATCCCCAGAATTGGCTTTTGTCACAATCCTACCTCCTCTGAAGCCAGTGACATCGTGTTCTTTTTGACATCTTTGGTGCAGGTCCGTGCTGGTTGAGATTTATCTGGTGGAGTGAATTGCTCAGTAAGGAGCTGAGGGCTTTTGGCACTTCTCAGGTATTGCTGCAGGTCTCTCGGGTTCCGGCTTTAAAGGTGCATGTGGCATTACCACCTCTCCGGCTCAGGGGGGTGCCTTGCAGTAAAGCTGCGATACAGGCCTTGGGTTTGATCCAGAGCTAGTAAAGTATTTAGGCTTATGCTTACGTAGGTGCATGAATGGTGCCACTGAAGCCAGTGGAATTACTGTTTTGACAGATTATTGGTTGCCTAATGGGAGAAAATATCATGTGAGGTTAGAACTTCTTTTTGTGGGCACTCTATAATCAAGTGATCATGTGCTTTATTTAAAGTATGTCTTTAATTGCTGGACTACAAACATGCTAAATTCTTGTAGACCTGATTTCAGTGACTTATCTGTTTCCTTACTAGCACACCAACAGATCTGTACCCCAGAGCTGATAATCACAGAATCCCAGAATCCCAGGCTGGAAGGGACCTCAGGGATCATCTAGTCCAACCTTTCTAGGAAGAGCCCACTCTAGACAAGACAGCCCAGCACCCTGTCCAGGCGACTCTTGAAGGTGTCCAACATGGCCGAGTCAGCTCCTTCCCTGGGGAGATTATTCCAATGGTGACTGTCCTCACTGTGAAAAATTTCCCTCTCGTGTCCAATCGGAATCTCCCCAAGAGCAACTTGTGTCCATCCCCCCTTGTCCTCTCCATGGGACTCCTTGCAAAAAGGGAGTCTCCGTCTTCTTTGTAGCTGCCCCTTAAGTACTGGTACATGGTGATGAGATCCCCTCTGAGCCTCCTTTTCTCAAGGCTGAACAAACCCAGCTCTCCCAGCCTACCCTCGTATGGCAGCTTCCCAGTCCTCTGATCATCCTGGTGGCCCTTCTCTAGACCCCTTCCAGCCTGTCCACGTCCTTTTTGTGTAGCGGCAAGGTGTGGAGGTGCATAGGTGCATGCATGCATGCACAGGGTCCTACTGAAGCTCCCAAGAGATGCAGGTGCCAGCTCCAAACATACTCACCTCGTTGCATGATTAGAGTTTTGCTTTGGGAAGCAGCAAAGCGCATATAATGGACCTTGTCCATAGAATGCCTTGTCATTTATCCCCCTCAGTCATCATTATCTTCACATGATAAAAATGGATGCAGAAGAGATGCAACAATTGTTTCCACGCCTCTTTGTAGCATGTACACATCTCCATACCCACCCAGGCAGCGCGTTCGGGTAGCGTCCCCTTTCCAATCGACTGGGAAGGTTGAGACCTCGTCCTATGTCTGCAAAGGCAATGGGGGAGCAGTGCACGCTGCCTGGGCTGCACAAGGCAAAATGGCATCCCGTACGGGCAGGCGAAGCCAGATTGCTGTCGCAGGCGCCGTTATTTCCTTTTGTTGTGTAACAAGGCATGAGTGATATTGGTCGGGGTGCTCACAAGCCAAGAAAAAAGAACGGCAATTTTTCATGAGGAAATTGAGGTGCTGATGCAGAACTAACCCTCACGGTTTGTTGTTATTTAATGAAGAAGCAGTGAGTGGGGGATTTTGGCAAAACTTGGTGTGTAAGCATAACAATTGTAATGACATTATTTAACACACAATGGGGTAACAAAGGCACTTAAATGCTATGATTAAGGACTATGCTAAGGTTCTTGAATAGCAACTGGAAACAAAAAATGTGGCTACATTATTCTCAAACCCCAGATAGAAATATATTAATTTTATTCCTTCATTCCATTTTTCTGAACCTACAGTAGAATCCTAGAATGACTCCAGCAAAATCACTGGAATTAGCTCCTTTTGATGATACTCTGCATTAGAGTCTCTGGACATTGTGATCAACTTCAGCTTTTTACCTCTTTTTCTTTATTGTCAGGCCATGAGAAATGTACCCATTGCATTAAAAATGCTTGTGTTCATTCCCCATCCCATTTCTTTTCCTGAGAATAGTGTCAGATTCTGAAGGCCTATAACAAAGTACAAGAGATATATAGCTGTGAAATAGCATGATAATAGTAGGAAAACTGAAACTTGAGAATAATTTGCCATAAATTATTTTACCTGGAGTTATAACAACTTCTTAATGTAAAGGATTTTCTGGACTTGCAATATTTTTACAGGAAGTTCTATTTAAAAAAGAAAAAGAAAAAGAAAGGGGGTGTGTGTCAAAAATACTATATTGTAGCTTTCCTTTAGTTTTCGATACGTTTTCAAATATGATTCTAAATGTTCTGTAAAACATAAAATTAGTGTTACAGTGGTTGAGCCAAACCAGCTCAGCTTTGGGAAAGGAAAGGCGTACCATCTTTATGCTAATCCACCACCAGGTCATTTCCTGACTGCCACGAGAACAGCCTGTTGCTTCTCCAGACTATGTTTAAAGAATGGGAGACCCAAGAAAGCTCCAAAATGCTGTGTGGGATTTTACCGGTCCGGTCAGTAAGCCGTGGTGCCAAGGGTGTAATGTAATATTATGACCGTCTGTTGTGAAAGGCCATTATCCCAGTGGCACCTGGACACCGCGCCACTCACCCTCCTCGTGGCAGCAGCGTGTCACCACGGTATCTGGATGACTAGCAGGAGGTGGAGCACAATGGGGAGGTGGCAAAAGTGCAAGTACCACAAAAAGGCCCTTGAATTGTAGAGATCATCACTGCTCTGCTGTTTAGTGCTCGGTACAAAAAGGGTTTCCATTATAGCCTCCATATAACTGAGGCGAACATAGCTGTTCCAAGGCTGTAAGCTCCCTGGACTGCCTGAGACTGGTAACGATTGGCCAACTCTCACAGTTTTAATGTGAAATTCACCTTATTTTGTGATTGAAAGTTTCTCATGGTCACCACTATCAAATATTTTTTTTTAGATTTTTGCATTTATCCACAGTGGTTATAATGTCTTTTATTTTTCAGCAGGAGTGAAGCTGGCAGAGCTACAGCTTTTCTCTAACCCCTATGTGTAGAAATATGAGGCTGATCCTTGTGGAGATGTCCTCCATCTGCCCCTTCTCCATTATTTGCAATGGGACGGAAGTGATAGTACCTTCAGGAAAGCAAGCTATTCCAATTGCTTAAGGAATAGGATGGAAATCGGGTAAAGGAATACTAAGACATAAGATTGAAACCAAGTTTGACAAGGAAGTCTGAATGTTAAAAATATGTTGGAACTGGGAGAAAATAATATCCTGTGGACAGTGAGGAACAGGAGAGGAAAAAGTGATCCAAGAGACTGAACAAGAGCGGGAGCCCAGGAGTTGAACATGAATGATAGGAGACCGTGGTGATAAGGTGGGCCTGTGGCTGTGAGACAGAGAGGGGGTCTGTAACAGAAGGCCAGTGAGAATGGTAGCTCATGGCATCCCATGGGACAGCAGAAAGTAAATAGACTTGTAACACAAGCCAATAGGGCTGAATTTCAGACTTGAAACAAAAACACACAAACCAGATTTATTAAAAGCTAGCAACTAGTGAATTTCCAAGTCATATACGAATTCATTTTATAGAGGAGGGAAGAGGTTTAAAGGGTAAAATAGTTTCAAACACTGAATAGATAAATAAATATGGATACTTCAAATACTGGTAATATCTTAACATCTGAGAGTTTCTTCATCTGAAGAGCTTTTGACTTTAAGCTGGTGAATAACTTGGATTCCAGCCACTCTGACCACTTCCTGTGGGGATAATCTGCCAGTCAATAAAGGCATAAAGTTAGGGACTATTTGGTTTCTTATTACACAGAATTAAAGATTAAGCTTTACTCACTATTTGATGAGGCCAGGAGTAAGCAAGGCTGTGAACTAGCAAAATTACTTCTGTATTACAGGAGTACAACATTTACCAAGAGAGGAAATACTTTTTTTTCTTCTTTTGTTTTTTTCCCCTCATCCTTCTTTTCTGGTGCTACTAACATCAAATTAGTTGTAGCCTCCATAAGCTTCTACCTGCCTTCTCTGTTTGCCTTTTTGTGACTCAGAGAAATACTGAGAGAGAAGACCTGAAATGAGGAAAGCGAGACAGAAATGGCAAGTCTTATACCACCAGTCCTGCCATGTTATGTGAATGTGAAGACTGAGATGCCTAGGTTTGATGTTGTTTGGGTTATTTTTAATATATCCTTATTAAAAAAAATAACCAAAAGAAGCAAACAACACCCCCCCCAAACAAAACAAACCAAAACCCCCAAAACCAACCAACCAACAACAACAAAAAAAACCAAACAAACAAAACCAACAAAATACTTTACCTTTGTCTAGCAGCAGACAGGAGGAACAGGTGTGGTGGCTAATCCCATTTAGGACCAAATGACTGTTGGAGCAGTAGGGATATCAGTGGAATGACCCAAAGTTTGCTGAATAAGTCACTGCCTGCTACAACTTTATACAGGGTGAGGAGAGACCAATGAGGCTCAGGTACACCAAACCCATCCAGAAGGAGAGTGACCTTACAAGGTGGGACAAGAAGAGCATTTGGGAAGTGAGACATTTTTGGGCAGGCTGCTGGGGTTGAAGAAGAAGAGACCATGCAGATGGCGGATATATTGAGCCATTCAAAGGCAACTAAGCTGAGGAAGCTAAAATTTCCAGAACCGTCAGAGGGACAAAGCATAAAAAATTCAGAGGAGAGAGAGGGAAGTCTGCAGAAAGGACTTTGAAGAGACAGAGGATGGAAGTAAGAGGGAGCAATGAAAAGCCAGAGAGAAGAAAGAACAAAGGAGAGTCTCAGAAAAGGGTTAGGTGTGGGGAAAGATCCAAGAGAGTCATGAGAAATTGAGAAGGTTGTAGGAAAATGGCAATCTCTGATGGAAAAAAACACCTTGTGACTAAAACATTAGGCTTAGATTCACTTAAACCTGTTAAATAAGAGATTAAATGGTTGTCATATGGCATACACTGAAGTGGTTGCATTTGTCATGTCTGCTCAGAAAGTCTTTCTCACCAAAACAGATTCCAGCCTTTTCTTCCTCCTCTTTCCAGCGCTACTGAATTCCCTGGGACAGAGGTATTGTTATCCGTGACAATAAGGAGAGAGGCTGTGGCTGTAGTCCTTGCAACACTTAACTGCTTTGATGTCCACATGATGAATAAGTTGTCCCTTTGACAGTTCCTATCGGATTGGGCTACTTTTGAAGGCCACTTTGAAACTCTAGCTATGGAGCATCAAGCTGTTGCCCAGGGCAAGGTGCTGTGCATAGGCAAAATCTGAGAAGTTGCATTCAAGTCTTCGCTTTTTTAAAGGTGTCACTTCAAGGTGATGATTATGGTTTTTAAAAGGGGCATATTTCTGAAAACTAGTTATTTTAGAGATATTCTGTCATGTCAGCTAACCTTAGCAAAGAGCAGTCTGCTGTCTCCAGGACAGCTTGAAAGGTTCTCTCATGAGTAGTCAGAATTTGTGTTCCTTGTCAAACACCAGAGCTGACACCTCCAAGGCATGCAGGAAGATATATTTAATCATCTCCCTTTTCATTTGATCTTTGGTTCTTTTTTTGGTATTTATAATCCTGAAACACTTGCTTGAGAAGCTCTGACAGGTCTGGAACAATATTAAGAAATTCTGCCTCTCCAATCCTCATTCTCAAAAGCAACTGTTAAAGGAAAACAAAACTAGCACATGCCAATGTTCTCCGTTTGTTTCTCCTGTTCAATTTCAGGTAATCCAAGCAGATCTTTTCTTCCACCTGCTTCCAGGCCTCATCTTTCTGCATTTTAGCATTTCCCACATTGCCCATTCTAGAATCATCCTCTCCCTCCATGCGCCCCCCCATAAAAGTGCAAACAAGAAACTGTTGAGTAGAATTGAAATGTGAAGAAAATAAAGCTGCTTTCATTCTCTTGTTGAAATACCTTCCGTTTCCTACAGACTCTCTGGATTTCCTTTGGCATACAGGCTTTCAGGATCTCTTTTCCATTCCGTGTATTTACTTTGTTTTTTTCGCATGTTATCATTATTTTTACCAGCATGTATAACACACATTTCCCACTTTATGATGGCAGTAAATATAAATGCAGAAATTATACACTCAGACGAATTAAGAGAAATAAACCCTAGCAGGTCCTGAACCAGCCAGTAATCACTCCTACATATAGTCTATTATAGCCCTGTGTACCCACAGTACATTTCCACATCACACAGGTGGAAGTGTGAAGCTGAGGCTCATTTAACAGTATGAATTTTCCCAATGTATCACAATTACAGGAACACCTGTGCTTCATAACTTTCTGCTGATCCACTGTGAAAATTCTCAGTGTGTTTGGTAACCGAACCATCAATATGCTTTGTCTCCTACAGCGTGTGGATTGGGAAGGGTGTTTTAATTCCTCCTTTAAACAAAAAAACAACAAACCCAACCAAAAAACCCCAACACCAAAACCTCCAAAACCCCCAGAAAACTTAGCTGATGCTTGTGTTGTGGGCTGTGCTCACTCTTCCCTACCGTGGCAGATCTTTATTGTGGAAGATCTTCAGGCTGCCCTCACCAAAACTTGGCAGATCCCAGTGTGGGAAATGCAATACCTTTCTTTTTTGACGTCCTTTCACTGCCTGAGTAAGGCACCAAGGCCCGTTTGTGTTCATGACTCATTGCTTTCTTGAATGTGTGTCAAATTCCCGTCATGTAAGTCAGGCACCTTTAACAGACGCTCCACACGGCTCTGCTAGACTGTCCTGCAGAGCTGCCCCAGCCCTGTGCCAGGGGATCATCTTGGCCCGTTCTTGGCATGGGTTGTGCCCACTCAGTCTGCTCAGCTTGGCTTGTTTAATGTCTACCAGCTTACCTAAGTTTCCTCTGTTGGTGGGAAAAAGTAATAAATGACAAGGTGAAACAAGGCTATAATTTTATCCAATCTACCAAGCTACCATTGTGGTACAACAGTATTTGAGGCATTGCTTGGCTAGAATGGGTTTTGGTGAAAAGTTTTATATGGATCTCTATCCAATATAATACTAGCTACTGTCCTAATTTCTATTTTATTCTGTTTTATAAAAGATTACAATTTGCTCTGTGCATTGCGCTGTTGCCCCAAAGGGAGCCCTAGGCTTGAGAGGTAGGTTTCCACCATGACTATGACCCAGCACTGGAGGAAGGTGTCCTTGGTGGTGTAGGGAGGCTGCTGAATGGTTTGAGCTGTTGTGGTGAAATGAGGGCAAGCAGACGGTAACGTGCAGAATCATTTAGGGAGGCAGTGGCAGGTATAATGAGGGTGGAAGCTGGCTATGATTAGTTAAAATTGTAAATTGGGGAGGTAGAGGTGAAAAAATTCTGCATGCTGCTTTGAGTTCAGGAGAAGAATGAACTCTGTGGACCCATTTAACTGATCGTTGTATCATTGGGGCAGCGTGGCCCAAAGTCCTTGTCCTTCAGTTGCCACACCAAGAGGTCAGCCAAGAGATGGCCATGTCTCCTCATAGCCAGGTTTCTCATTCATGGAAAATAGGCTCTCTAGAGAAAGAGGAAGGTAAGTTCATATCTGGTTCTGGTCCCACAATGGAGTCAGGATGTGTCTAGTAGACTAAAGTCTTGGACATGGCTTCAAGCAACCCTGTTTAAAGATAACCTCATTAACCTCATCAGCTTTCAATGACAGTGGGGCTTTTGCCTCTTCTCTGATGTATGCCACTCTTGTAAGCAAGTCTTAACTTCATGCATCAATTAAAAGTTTGTGGTATTGGGTTAAAAAGAAACCCTTAAGAATTGTGAAGTTTATATTTGTATGCTCTCTGTTAATTGTTACAAGTCTTTGTGTCATATCTGTACTTTTCTTGCTGTTTCTTCCATGAAGAACCCATGTCTTCTTTTAAACCATTTGCAAGTTCCCACATACACTTGTTACAGCACACCAAACTCTCTGCCTTTCCTCCCCTGGCCTCAGTGGGGTTTCTACCATCACCGAGACTGGGGACTCCTGAATTATTTTCCTGGATCCTTTCTAGATAGTCCATGTACAGTTCTGTCCTTGAACGAACTTGGGGAGGTAGGTGCCCCTATTTTCCCTTCTCTATGAGGTAG
Source organism: Phalacrocorax carbo (assembly GCF_963921805.1). NCBI lineage: Eukaryota > Metazoa > Chordata > Aves > Suliformes > Phalacrocoracidae > Phalacrocorax > Phalacrocorax carbo. Next base: position 5,030,789 of record NC_087517.1, read on the forward strand.
AATAATACATACGCTGTGTCACAGGTGTGTAGAGAGGTCTGCAAATTAATGTGCTTTGAGGTCCTCGGATTAAATGCTGTGTAAGAGAAAAATAGTTGAAAGTCATTTTAGTATCCCAGTGGGTCTGACATTCTTTTCTGCTCCCAGAAAGAGATTTGCTGTCTGCAAATCTCATGTTTCCAGAATTAGATTAGGAGTGTCAGATGTGCATTCTTGGGGCCTTCTGACCCAGATTAACCCTGGAGCACAAAAATTTGATCGTGTAGTTGCTATATACCCACCATGATCTACCACTGAATATAGGAGGCTTTTATATGGCGTACTGAAGGGGGTGAGATGAATGTATATGTAAGTTAAATGCAGTAAGGCTGTGTGCTACATGGGTAGACAGCGCAGTCAGGGTTGCGAGTGGACGAAGATGTGGAAGCCAACAAATGAGGATGAGAAGGTGGCCTGTGTCTTGATAAGCTCTGCTGGGGCTGCAAGCCATGAAGAAATGTTTGTCCTGCTTCTTGTCTGTGCTTGGACCAGTGGTTATAGAGAAGCCAAAGCAGTGGTTGAAGGCAGATTGCAAAACCCGAAAGAAACAATTTCCGACGAGATGTTCAAGAGCAAATATAGTAAAAAATGTGTCTCGTAGGTATACTTGCTATGTTCTCACCATCTGGAAATAATAATACGCATCTTCACAAGAGAGATTTCGAGATATGGTTTTTGTTGATTTCTTTCTTAGCACGGGTGGAGCCATTTCTGAGATGGGGACTCTTTCACTGCTGTGAAAAATTACTTCTGTAAATATGTTTACAGCGCTAAATAATCAGAACTGGGTTTCCAGCAATAAATCACTGTTCTAAATTAATATTTGCATTAAAATTCAGTTTATTAAATCTCGTAGTTGAAACTGAAGCTTAACACTCAGGGTGGTGAACAGTTGATTTCAGCAGTGATTTAATGCATGTCAAAGGAAGCTGAACCCGAGCATGATGTGGAGACTGGCTGCTGTTTGGACTGGCTGCTTGTTCATGAATGCCCTCGTGTTACTACATGTACGAGAAAAGAAGGAAAGAAAGAAAAACAGGAGAACACTTAACGTTCCTAAAGTAGTTTCCTCAAATTTCTCTGCAAACAATGTAAAATAACAACCTAATAATTTTGTATCTTAATCATGTTCAGTAAAGAAGTCCTTTAGATAATTGGCACTGCCTCTGTACTAGGCCAAACTTTCTTTTAAGTTACAAATACTCACAAAAGGTTTACATTATAAGGAGCTGCTTTGGAGATGTGCAGATTTAGTTTGTAAGTACAAAGTGAACATGCAAATTGCCTTATCTTGTGGGATTCACAAACAACCATCATTCAGATTGATTTAATACATAGCTTTTTATCTTTAAAAGTGTTAATTAGAAAATAGGGACAGTTCTCTGAACACTTAAGAGTAATAAATAGATCAAAACAGCATCCATGCTTCTGTGATGGAACTTCTGAAGACTTTATAAAGGGATTAATACAATTGTCAAAAAGACCACAGTATACATATTTAATAGTGCTACCAAGCTACAATTACATTTTTAGGACTCTATTTGCTAAGCTTTTAAACACTCATTATAGGGGGAAAAAAAAAAAAAAGAAAAAAAAAAGGATTTTCAGAACTTTACCGCATAACTCGGGATTGCTGTGCCAGCAAGCTCTGCTCCAGGTCCAGAGCGACACAATTGTGTTCAAGACACCCTGTTTTTCATCTAGGGTCAGGTTTGGTTCAACCGTGTTTGGTCCTCTGCTTTTCCTCTGCTGCAGCCCCTTGCGTGGGGAGAGGGGAGGTGCCCACGGTGCCTGCGTGGTGCTGCCCGACACCCGCCTGTGGGCAGCCTGCCTGGCTGCCAGGGCTCCTGATGCTACTAATGGGCATCCTTGACCTAGTGTATGAGTAAAAGCTCACTCTTTCTCAGACTTAGAGGTCTGTGTGTATTTAGTCATATCAATATTATTCTTTCAAGCAATATTTCCCCTTAATTTCAATACGTTTGTTCCATGTATTTACTTCTATATTTTCCTATCATTGTCCAACAAGCTCACACTGAAGGAGATCAAAACAGCCAGCTATAATCGGTTACAAAAGAATTATTTTATCAACAAGTAAAATGGGGAAAGGCAACTTGTCAAGCATACAAGAAATAAACCAGATCTGTAAAAAGGGAGAGAAACAGGTACGGTCTTGAAATGTACTTGGGAGATGAATAGTGTGAAGGACTAGAGGAGGAATTAATTTCAGCACTCAAGGTCATCTACTTCCGAGGGTCTCACCTAAAACATGGGCCCCAAGGACTTTTATGGATTCAGTGGGGCCAAACTTTCACACCATGACGGAACAGCTGTAATACTTTCCTGTTGTGATTTCCAAGTCGTACCTGTCAGCAGCATACAGGCTGCTCTACAGCAATGAGATAAAAAATTCTCTCGTCTCTCCAGCCTAAGTAATTATTTTGAATGTCCAGGATTTCTTTTTTGCTGCTCAGTTCTATATATGTGCATGCAAGTACCCATGAGCAGGGGTTTCACCAAGTTGTTGTTATTTGCATTAACCATGTAATAATATGCTTATAAGAGCTACATGTTTATGTGGACAGCTTCAGAGAGGGGAAAGTCTTGTGAAAACTGGCTCTGTGATGGAAGAAGAGTTTATCTGTCACCTATTTGCCATTTTGCTGTCGGAGCGCGGGAAGGCACCAGCTGCGGGAGCTGAGTCCATCTGAGCTGATGAGCTCAGCATTAGGGACTGCAAGGAAAAGGGCTGAGATTTGCCCAGAGCAATGATGAGAGGGGTGAAGCAAGCTGAGAAAAGAGGCAGAAAAGGGGAGAAATCTGCAGATTTTTACCTGCATTTTGCTCAGCCCACTTCACATCAAATGTGCCTCCTTCTCTGCAGCCTATTTGGTAAAGCCTGGACGGGTTCAAATTAGAACTAATAATTTAAGTCTTACTATGTGCTTATGTTACTACTTTGCTTTAAAACTTATAATATACTAATGCTACCTCAAGAAAATAGATATGACCTTTTATATTTTAATGCAAACATCTAGATATGAGTAACACAGAGGGAAGATGCAAATATATGCTGAGAGCAATTAGGAGAAGAGTTTATTCCCCAGATTTTAAAGGTAACTGGCATTTTTCATGGAAAGTTGCACGCGTTTGAAAACTGTTGTTGCATTTAAGGCATTTAATATTTTATCAGGATGAAATAGGCATTTAACTTCTATTGCTTGGGAAGTGGTAGAAATAGATACGTTGGTTGACAGTGCTTAGCTGAGCTCTGGAAATGCTCTGGGAAGGAGACTTCACAGCCTCTCTGGGCTCCTGTTCCAGGACCGCATCACCCTCCTTTTGACAAAGTTTTTCCTAATGTCTGATCTGAACCTCCCAAGTTACAACCTGTGGCCAGTGCCCCTTGTTCGATTTACTGCCCCTACAGAGAATATTTTGCTTCATCGTCTTTGGAAGCAGTGGTTCGAGCTACTGTTGGATTTTCCCCTAATGTCCTCTTCAATATGTGAAACAGGCCCAGCTTCCCCAAGATCGCCTTGTTGGTCATGTTCTCCGGGCATCTGGTGATATTAGTAGCCTCCTCTGGACCTTCTCCCATTTCTCTATGTCCCTCTTGCCCTGGGGACCCAACCTGGGTGACACATACCAAAGTGGCCTCACCATCCTGAGCAGAGGGGGATGATAACCTCTCTCCATCTGCTGCCGTGCTCCTTCCCCTGTAGATCAATCACTATGTGGTTTGCTCACGGGCTCCTCCTGCGAAGTTAAGAGGAAAGTGAGCAGGTAGAGTGGGATTTCTTCATTAGCTTTATTAATATTCTGTGCCATTATAGCCCAGAGGGACCCTGTAGTGGATGAGCACTAGCTGTGCTAGGTGCTGTACAAGCACAGAAGAAAAAGTCACTTGCTGCTGTGAAGAGCTCAGTCTACACATGTCACAGGAGGCAACAGATGGTACAGGCTGACGAGATAGTATGAGAAGAAATGAGACAATATTTATAAACATGATAGACAGCAGTCTCAGTACACAAGTAGCCAAGACATTGTCAAGGTTTTTTGCAGGCATCACAGGAGGGGTTTTAGAGCTGAGCAGAGAAGTGGTTTTGCAGCTGCTTGCAGAAAGCTACTCCAGATATATGAAAGAGCACAGAGGTGATTGAGATAGAAAGAGGGGAATTTTCATTCAGATTTGAGTAATAAAGGATATTCATCAAAGTGGAGCTTGATACAGTTCTGACTGGGTTAGAGGATTGGCAGGGATGGCGGGAGGTTGGGTCCATTGACCCAGAGGGTCCCTCCCACTCCCATTTCAGAGTTTCTCAAGGGGGTTTTGGTGGGTGTTTTTGAGAATATGGAGAAAAGGGAGCAGAAGAAAGACAACATCATAGAGCGGTAGCTCCTTATTCAGCATCAGCCACAGGCCCCGGTCATGCAGTGTGGTGGCAGACATGCCCTGGAGTTTCTCACTGTACTGCAGCGGGGTCCAGCCCTTCTCTGCAGAGTCCGTATCACAACGTCCGTCTTGTCAACTGAATAGCACGGTGGTACTTTCAGCCATGTAAAAATGCAGTGTCTTTGTACAGTGTTATATGTGGTTGTGTTAAATGGGGTGGATTAGCTTGTGAAAACCTGCATCCTAAAACTGATGTAAATGTAAATAGGAATTGGGTATTACGTAGCTCTGGCTTCGGAGGTCTCTAATGTTTATTTCAAAGTAATAATAGCCTCAATAATGTTCAAAGAGATGTTTGGTTTGGAAGCAAAATATATATTACATAAACTAGTTTTGTAGTCATCAGTATACCTAAATTTTTTCAACTGTTATGTCTGGAGTTCATTTTCTTGAGCTTTCTTTATCTCAGCTCCTGATCATTACTTTCTTTGCCAACGTGGAGCTTTGCTTTCTTTCAGAATTGCTGCCTCCATTCATTCTACTGAAATGGGAGTAAGGTTTCTACCCTAACCATTTTTTTGTTGTTGTTCTTGGAGAGAAAGAAAAAAGAGAAAATGCAGATAATGGTGAATAGAGGGGGGAAAAAAAAATCTTTTTCAGGTATGAGTTAGTTTTCCTGACTTAGCACGTTAAGTTTCTATCACATCAGTATGAAATTACATGACCTGAGATGATGTATCAGAAGCTGAAAATGACTCATGAAAATAGAAATGCTAGCATATAGTAGAGAATTTGCTATCTGCACATTCATAACATTAACCTTTGTAGCACAGATTCCAGCTTACATGAGGTCTGTTTTTAATAAGATGAATCAATTCCATCCCACTTCTAAGGGCAGAATTTGCTTGTTCGTATTACTAGTCAACAACTCAACACCATTTTTACTAACACTGCAGAAAGAGAGAAACGCAGCACATTCTAATGAAAAGTGAACAATTGTTTGGAAACTTGATAATGTGCTATAATACATTAGCTGAAGAGTGGGCAGAAGCTGTGTTAAGAGAATTGACCTTTACATGCAATACCTTTTGAGAGATAGGGAGGAAGATATACATCACTAGCTAAGTAGAACAAGAAACGGAATGGAAAAAGGTGGGATAGGAATTTTGACGAAAAGACAAACTTAAATTATGTTTGAGAACTTTTCAGATGAGAAACACCTACTTCTGGAAGCATTTTATAACTGGAACATTAAGCAATTCTCCCATGATAACTACTTCATATAATAGTTTTTTATTGCTTTGCATTTGTCTGAGTATTAGAATAACAGTAATGTTTCACAATTACATAATGCTTTTTCGCTTTTAATCTCGCAATAAATAAAAGGTGGGTGAATATTATGGGACTGTCCACTGACTTCAGAGGGCTTTGAGTTTCCTATCACTCCTTTTCACAAATCTCCTTTATTCCTTTGCCCTTGTCTTCAGATGCTTTGTCCACCCTTAAAACAGTCAGAACAAATGACATCATAGTTAGCAAAGACCAGTGAATAACACTAAGTGATAGCTAAATTTGTCAATAAACCTCTTTAAGCTCCTTTGTCACCCAGGAAACCAAACTGGAAACTGGACAGTAGGTAACTCAGGTAATTTCAGAACTGGAGGTTTGTTTAATTGACGTAACTGCAGAAATGACTAATAAAATCATTACCCATGCCTTGTTAACTTTTATATTTAATGCAATTTAATTTATGGCATTCTCTTATTTTCAGTTTCCAGCTTATCGCATATTCTTGCATTAGAAATGCGTTTCCTGCCCTGTTGCCGTTGCTGGGGGAAGCTGGTGGTGTTGATGGTCAGGTTGTTTGCACTATGGATGGAGTGGTATGTTGACCTTGGCTTGAACTTCCTTCCTTAACGTCACGCGTGTGGTCTTGCACTGCGTTCTTGTACCCAGAAGTGGAGCAGAGGGAAAGGGCTCACGGGGACCGGTCAAGTCACAGATCGAGAGCTGACAGCTGAGGTGTGATCAGAAGCAGCTCCACAAACATGTTGGAGTAGCAGGATAGGTCTCTGCTCATGCTTAAATCCACTAGGAATGTGAAGACAAATTGGGATGTATTGTTGCCTTGGTTAAGGGTTTAACGATGCGTGGTTGGAAAAGCCAACATTCAGCCAAGCATTTCAGTCATACAGTCAAGAAACAAATAGTTGGGAATGTTGATATCCATTTTATTGTTACTAGGTTTCAGAGTTAATAACAAGAAAGATAAATATGCTATTTCACCCTACAATCTGCCAGGCCACCCTTTTTTGCAAAATGATGAAGACAGCCCTTTCTCTTATCAAGATGTACCACTAGCAGGGTCTGCAGCTTAATGCTTTTAAGAGAAGTGAAGTTTCTAATTTATAATCCTCCTGCAAACTTCTGCAGCAAATTCCAGGGCTACAGAATTGCAGAATTCACAGAGGCCCACACAGTTTTAGGTCAGTTAATTCAGGAAGCATTTAAATCTCCACTGAGGGTGGATAGCCATATCTAGTTACATTTCATGATGCCTCCGTGTCTGAATTTTGGTTCTGTGAGCTCTTCCTGCGCTGGTGAATATGATGTTTTTGGGTCCATTCAAACCTTAAACTCAGGGAATGTGAACTCAAAAGCTAAAGAAACTGTTTGTGCAATCCTCCCTAAAGTGAAACTGCTGCTGAGCGCCTGTGGCCAAAACAGCCTTCTCCTTCCAGTTCATCAAGGACAACCTGTCCTAGTTCCATGCCAACATTTCTTGCTTTCCATCGCATCTCTTGGGTAAGCCCCATAAGCAGCGACCTTGTGACTAAATGCCTGCCTGCCAGATCTTTTTTTTCTGGCAAAAACAGCTGCAACTCTTGGCACATTCAAATGCCTGTTCGAATTTTAGGAACTCCTCTATGAGGTGTTCATTTTATTTTCCTTTAACAGTGGAAAAGGATTTCTCTAATAAGGTGAAAGGCTATGGAATTACAAAATATGACTGGAAACACTGGTGGGAATTAGCTGCTTTTTCAGCACAGGCTGTCATTCTGCATGCCTTCCTCATCTGTGATATTTTCTTTTAAAATACAAATGTCATCATTCATGTTACCAGGAAGTAATTCATTATAGTTAAAAAATGCATTTGGAAACTAAAGTCAGTATTTCTGTAAGGCTCCGCATTTACACTAGCCTTTTTAATACCAGCTTATGGCTTCAAGGTCTGGAAGTATTAAGGGCTAAATCTTAAAATATATATTTAGGCTTCTTAATATTGTACATAGACAAATAATGGGATTTTCAAAAGGGTAAATGTACAGGTAATATTCTGGACTGATGTAATTGCAGTTTTCACCTTAGAGGTGTTTTGAAGTAGTTACGGGGTTTTTGGATAGTACACAACACTAGGCAAAGCTTGTTAGCCTCTGCCCAGAACAGACTGTTTGGATTTATCTTATTTGTTTCCTGGCCATGAGAGATTTGAAAATCACACTTGGTGCCTTTCTGGCACCTAAATGTACTGAAAAACATGGCCCCAGTTTCTTTAAAATTTTATTTGGGAAATGGCATCAGGTCACTTTGGTAATAGATACTTTTGAGTGTGCATAAAGACCTCTACCCTCAGCCTTGCTCCTGGCAATCTGGTACTTGGGAGTGAACAAAAGATCACCAACCCATTGCTGTGAAATAGGATCAGTGGGCAGCCAACGCTAAGGTATTCACGGCATGAATTATGATAGAGGATCCCTGGATGGACAGGTTGGGGTTTGAAGACGGGTGAATCTCCCACTTCCAGATATAGATGGTGTGTCAGGGTTTTTACCCATGTATCACCATAGAGATTCCCTATACAGAGGCTTAAATATGGTGTGTGGAATACTTCTTTCTTTGGCGGGGGGGGCGGTATCTATATTCTGCAGGTGTCAAAATTGGATTTGCCTTTCTGGAACACAATCCATACAATACGTAACTGATTTAAAATTAAACCTTTAGCAGAACAGCAATTTCACAGGCTATATGATTTTTGTTTTGTTTCTGGATGGGTGTTTAGAGACATCTGTTGAGGAATGTTATGACTTTGTTGCAGGCCAGCAGTGGACATGCCTTTGGTATTAATATTATTTAACATAATGTAATCGCATTAATGCTGGCTAAGTGTATTCCTGTTGAAAACTTGTATTGATTGTTAATTGTAAAGCTGCAGCCTTTTAACACCAACTGTTGATTCATTGTCTGTGGAAGCTAGGAGTCTTAAGGGCAAGGATAATTTATACTTGCCAAATCACTTAGAGAAAATTCCAAGTACATTGATATTTGCATACTCAGAAATATAAAGGGTAATTAGGGTAGGCTAAATATTTGCCCATTTCTCCATTTTAAATCACAAACTTGGAATGAACTGGCTGGCTCAAGATTTTCTGATTGGAAGCAAATTATAAAAAGAAACTCAGTCACCCTCAAGTCATGATAAAATATTTTATGGGCTCATAACATCTCAAGTTTGAGAAGGGAAGAAGACAAAAACCGAAACACAACCCCCACCCCCCCCACCCCCTTAAGTCTCATACTGGTTCACAACCTTGCAGAAGGGTGCCCAGCTGTGTTTCTAAGTCAATAAAGGGAAAATAGCTTATGAAGAAATTCTATCAAATTTAGCAGAATGAAACCTCTAGGATTCTATTGACATTAACGGGGTTCTGTTACTCTAGAATCACTTGGGGATCTCACAGTATAAAAGTTGACTAAGAGTTCTCTCTGCAGATTTGCACCAGCCTACGGAGCTCTGAGACAGTTCTCTGATAAGGATGGGGGAAAGCATGAAGAAAGCCTGTATTTGTTAAACAGATTTATTATTTTTTTAAATATAAGATCTTAGAAAAAATAAATAATGAGATATGCATTTCATGGCAGTAAATAAGAATTGGGGCAAGAAAGGTTTTGTTTTGTTTTTAAAAAGCAAATATCCGCCCTTTAAATTTGTTTTTACATACTTAAATTTTAAATGGTTCATAGAACAATGCCTAATTATTCAGCCAGATACCTCAGCACGTGAGTAGCCCTATGTACCTGTGTGGTCTCACTGAAATAATGGGAAAGTCCAGGCTATAAATGCCCTGAATGGATCCTGTGCTCTGTAAGATTTTTCCAGTAAAAATGGAGTGGATGAAAAATATAAAATTGCTGTAATGTCATCGTGCTGCATGCTATGGTGCTATTGTTTCTCTTGCCCTTATCCAGCTTTACTCTCGATGGCCACTGTAAGATTCACCTCTGAATGTGTAGAATAATGGTTTATTTTTTTTGTTTGCTCTGGTTTCATTAATTTGTGGATTAGCCGAGGAGAAGAAGCAATTGCACTCGTACCCCCTTCAAGTGACATTTGGTTCCTTCTATTTTTCTTCATTTCCCTAATATTTGCTGTTCTTTATGCATTCCTTCTCTTGCCTTTTCTTTTCTCATTTCTCAGCCTCCTCTTCTCTCCCAGGACCACATTTTGACACCCTTAAGCAGTGAATTGGTCTTTGCTTACTGTAGTACTCACATCAATCTTGTGGTTGTGGCTCTGGCCCTTATTCCTCATTCCATAATAGTTTCCCTTCCTCCCCCACCTCTTCTATCTGTCTTTTAGGAGAATAATGTCTTTCAAAACTTCAGTGAGTGGGAATAGCAGTGTCTGTGAATATTTATTTGCTGTATAAATACTCCAAAGGTTTTTCTTCATAGTGGCCACCCACGTTGCTGCATGTTCTCAGAACATCTTATGTTATTTTTCTGTGCAATGAAACCTCACGTGTTTTGCTAATTTTATTGGGTAAATATATGCTCTCGTTGCTGACATTTTAATCTGCATTAGGTAAAAATGAAAAAGAAAAATCAAGTGGTCTTCTATGTCACCTAAAAGTAGAAGGAAAGAGCTTAACTTCTTGAGCGTTGCACTCTGATTTCTCTTGCCCAAATTGTGCAAATTCTGTGCAACCTCTGTGTTGGCTGCTCTTTGCATAAGGATAAAAGACGTTTATTCCCCATAGCAGCTCTGGGCTGCTGCACATTTTGAGCAAACGTTTGAGAGGTCCTTCCGAGAGGCTTTCCAGGAGGCAACCTTGCTGATGGACTGGCCTTTCCCACTTAGGGATGTGGGTTTTTTAGCTTTCCACTGTGTAGTTTTGGTCTTTCCATGGTTTGAAATGAGACAGAGAAATCTGCCAGTAACTTTGTCTTCCTTGGCCCTACCTTGCAGAAATGCGTAGGTACAAACTCCACTTTAAGCACGTGAGGATTGGTAAATTCAGTGGGACTATACATATGCTTAAAACTAAGCTCTCTATACTTAAGGGCTACAGCGATGCCCTACATCTGGCTTTCAGCCAGGATCCTGAATATTGTTCATTGATCCTGTTGCTGGAACCTAGCCACAAAAATAGTTCCAGTTGGTTTTAATGGCTTTTCTACAAAGACACTGGGAAACCCATTCAAAATAACATTCGGTCATTTGACACTTTGGTGTCTGCTTTGCACTAATGAACTCCTATGTTTAATTCGTTCTTGTTAAGGCACAGTGCCTCCTGAAACCCGAAGTTTAATAGAGATGAAGCAATTTTATTGGTGTAACCATGAGCAGGAAGTTATCACCAATCCCATCTTCTTCAAGCATAATTTACAAGGTCTTTCTAATCTGATCAGCTTTCTTGAACACAGTATGTTGATGACTTGCTTCAAGTCATTTGTGTGGAGATATTATACCTACTACAGATGATAAAACAATATAAGGCAGATCAACTGCTTATAATCTAATTAGTTTGGTCTTTTCATTTACAGTTATGCCCTGAGTACAGCTGTGCAAAATTCACATAATTTGTTTCACAGAATTTTACACATTTTTCTTTTTGTTTTGTTTAGCTTTATAACTCCAAGATTTCGGCTTCATTTGCAGCTTCAGTGAAATTGCTAGTCCCACCTCCAAAGCCTATGAAATCACATGTATGTATTTCTTTTTTTCTGAATCAGAACCATTTTCAGGGAGTAAATGAATCTGTTTAAAGTCAAAAAGTAAATTCTTTGCTACAAGTTTTCATGAAAAAAAATGCCAGGTTGTTCCAGTTTCACTCCAGATGTTACAGGTACTTTCAGGTGTGAACGGAACTGGCTCAAAACTGTGGGATCGGAGGTTCTCATGAACTATCATGACTTCAGTAATACCAGTACGTTACAGATTGAGGGACCTTTCTTGAGTCAAGTATTGCAGCCTCTGATCAGTTCATCTAAGATACATCACACTAAAAGAAGGTTGTGTCCTTTTTTTCCTCTTTTGGATCTTGGGATTTGAAAACATAAAAAATATTCATATATAATATGTATTGATTTTTACTTGTATAGAACCTGGTACCAAACCCTATCAATGTGTGACCATGGCTTCAGCTTGAAATGCTCAAAGTACTTTTGGGGAATCTGAGAAAGGCACTCAGCTTTCTGCTGTGGATGTCCCTGGGAAAACACTTTGGAGAAATAAGAAAAAAAACAAATCAACAAACTATTACAGAGATATTCCTTCTTGGAGGACTCCAAATGCATGAACCCTTCTCAGCTGCTTTTGGGTTTCCCCAAGCAGTGGGTCCAGAAGAGAGAAATACCAGATTCTACCTGTTTGCATACAGGAAAGTGTTGAAGTGCACTTTTGCATCATTTCTAACATGAGCTAAATCTAATTCACTTCAGTTGATTTGTTTAGTTTTTACATTGATATAAATAGAAAATATTATTAATTTTTAGTAAATCTCTCTATATGTAAATGAATGACTGGAAAATAGAGCCGGAATTTCTTTCTAGGGTACGTGAAGGATGTATTTGTTCATCATGTTGCCATGTGTCTTTGGCAGGGAATATTTTGGCTAAATTTAAAGGGTAATAAGAGAGTTGTAGCAGAATAAATTGTTTTACTTAGATTTCAGACCTAAAAGTGGGTATTTTACAACCCGTGTATTTATATCTGATGCTTGAATAACATAGCTTGTATTACTCTTAGCCTTTCTTGAAGTGAAAGCTTTGAAAAGAATGTGTAGGCAAATAGTTTCTTTTATTTTTTTTCCCTTTCCTTTTTACCTTGTACTCCCTGTACGCTCTAGCTGCTTAGTATGTAACAAGCAGAACTAGAGTATTGCATAAACAATGTCTATTGCTTTTGGTTTAATTTCTTAGGAAAGTGGGAACTAATTTTTAAGATAGATATTACAGTCAGAGGATGTGTTTTATTGGATGACACCAATATTAAGAAATAGAGATTTGAGACCCTGAAATTACAATGCTTTTACTTTATTTTTTTAATGTATTAGTACTGGTGGTAGATTGTATTAACATTGTCAATATCATTTATTTAAGATTTGTCAAACGTTTGCTTTAGCTGTTAATATCAGAATAGGAACGAGTAAATTTTATTTACATTAACAACACATTCAACTTAGCTGTTATTGCAAGGTATTGATTTGGTTTCTGGAGCTTACTTGGATTGCTGGGAGGACTCTGCTGTTTCTCTTTTCCATGGCTTTAGCTATGTTTACGGTTTTATGGTGACTCCTAATCCAACAGTGGGCTGAACGAGTATCCACTTATTCATTTATTCAAGTTTTATATCCTACTTGTTGTCTTTTTTTTTTTTTTTTTGCAGTAATTTGTCGAAAGCTTGCAGTTAGGTTGTACGTAACCTTTAATTCAGCTATTGTTAGCACTTTTGTTTGCCAGTAAAGGGTTCTGAAATTTTCAGTAGGATGCGTACTCCTAATAGGGAAACTTAATTATTCCCCCAGTACTTCAGAGCTCTCACTGACATCTGAGTTATACACACTTTACATGTACTGTGTAACCTTCAACTCCCAGTCAACAGGCTATGGTGTGCTGCACAGGCTAAGAAGAGTGGGTTTTTTGGATATTATTAGCATTTTTATAGCTACAAGAACATATTTAAGAGAATCTTTATACGCTAAACTTGCTTTTCTCTCTCTCTTTCCCTTTTCTCTGTGTTTCAACTGCCTGTTTTATTCATGCCATTGAATCGCATCAGGGTAAATTAATCATGTTGCTTTTAGTTTAAATACTAAAGGGCATCTACTTATTCTCTCCTAGTATATTTGGCAGTGGACTAATTTTAATCCTGTGGATGCATTCAGTAAGGTATTTGTTTTCCAGATTGAGGGGGGGTGTGTGTGAGAATATAATTTCAGAAGCTTTGGGATGCCTGGATCAGGACCCAGCTGGGAAATGGAAAGGTATCTGCTGTACAACACGCTCCTGTGTATCAGTGCATGATGCTGTAAGGTTTACTCTGCGTACTCACTACTGGCAAGCATTTTTACAGTTATGGGGAAGACTTTCCAGCATGCCTGGGTCCCTGTTTGAAATGGGTAGGCTTAGGCCGCAGGTTTGTGTTATCTGACCTTTTTTTCAGGTTGCAGATGCTTTTTGTTTCATATTGCAAGGGACTGCTCCAAATTCCTTTGAACTTTAGTAGTGCTGCAGACCAACCAAGGGATAGGCCAAGGCTGGAACAACGTTCAGCAACTGAAAAACCACAAACTAATGCAAAGGGGGGGGGGGTTTTGGGTGGGGGGGAAGAGAGAAATAAATATATGCAGGCAGCCAGTGGGATTTTGCTGCACACATTGGGACCACTTTAGTTGGACTGAAGTGCTGTATCAATTGAAAGCAAAGCTACTGTCCTGATTAACTCCCATATAGACTCTTTCATTTTGGAACGAAGCTACTGCAGAGATGAGCCTTTAGACAAATGTTGACCCATTGTGTGGCTATTTAACCCCCCTCCCCCAAACTCACTGTAGCTTCATAGCTTCAATTCAGCAAATGGCTAATGAGATTGATAAAATGTTGAAGCGAAGCTGTGGTATTTTAATCAGTCTCCAAAGCTGTTTATTGGGAGTATGCGCTAGAACTGGAGAGACTGTTGATATTTTTAGAGCCAGTCAAAAACTGCAAGAAAAATGTCATGTCTATTTGCTCAGATTTTTAAATGAATTTATTTTGGCTGTACTTTCACTTCTTTTACATGCCATGGAGAGTCACAGATTCTGGCTGGCTCTGCAGCAAGTTAACCTATTTGGTAATTGTCATCTTGCCATAGGAACCCGTAAAGCCAAGCAACAAGCCTTCATGTCTGCAATTTATAAAGCTGCCTAGAAGGTGCAGAGTGTTAAAATAAACTCCCCTGCGGAATTTCACAGCCTGCACCACTCGCTGTGTACCGGCCACGTACCTGTACCTGCTGTGTGGAGGGGATGCCTTTGCTGCTCCCACTGGAAATCCAGCAGTGTGTATCCCACGTATCTACTAATGTTGGGTGAAGGCTTACAACCAGAGTGGCACAGAATGGGTTGATTTCTGGTTTGTACTTTCACTGGCTTGAATCAATATGTGATTGAAGGTGCTGAACTTCATCCATGACCATGTGTTCATAAACCTGAAGTTGGCATTTGGCCTCTTTCCTTCTTTAGCATATGTGCCCATTGCAAAGACGAGCTAAGGGAAAACTTCTCCATCCTTTGCTTCTTGTCACAAGGTATCTATAAATCTGTGATTCACCTCA